>NW_027110400.1:432705-441451 GCF_000696795.3 Halyomorpha halys
TGTGCGTGTGTGAAGTGTCTGTGTCCATACGTAGGTCATAGCCAGAATTTTGTATATTACTATTTTTTTTTTTTTTTGTATGTTGGCTCTACGGACCTTGTAGATCTTTTGTCGCCCCAACCAGCCTTCCCAAGGTCCCCAACCAGAAAGGCAGGCATGGGCCTCTCTTGGGCTATTTCTTTCCAGTTGCTCCTTTCCTCTTTGTTGATCCTGTCTATCCATCTGGTTTCAGGCCTCCCACGTGGTCTCTTGCCTACTTTACTGGCATTCATTGTTGTTTTGAGGCGTCCTGATGGATTGCTTCGAACCACAAGTTAACCTCCTTTCCTTCATATCATGAGATATTGACTGACCAGTCTCTGCAAGCAGTACACTGTTATGCTCCAAGTGTTAAGGCTCTGATTCCACAGTTGCTGATAAAATGTATATATGATTTTTTTTTCTACATATAGAACTATTTTTTATTGTTCTATATTTACACTATTAAGTTGTCTTACTCTTAAATTAGATAAAACAAAACTACCATTAACTTTAGGCCTTTTCTGACTTGTTAATCTACTATAATATCTATTTTGATCCTCATGTGATATGACTTAATTGACCTCAGGAACAAAATTTAATTAGTTATATTAAACCTTAGCAGTCTGATTTTATTAATAAACCCAGGACCAAAAAAACATCTTTATGTCGGTACTATATTCTTGGCCATTTTTTTCTTTTAAACCTCAATATTCCTTATGATCGAAATTTTCACATATCTCTGAACTACGTCAAAAGATAATTCTATAATATAAACATATATTAAATATTCTAATCTTTGTCGGTTCAATATTGCTCAACTTTCTAGGAGCCTGAACCAGCAAAACAAAATTTAAATCAATTAAGAAATGACCAAGGGGCATTTTGTTGAATTCTGAACATTGGCAGTACACGGCTATTTTTAAAATTAATACCAAAAGAAATAAAGCGTATGTGTAATAAATATTTTCTATTTTTTTCATTTTAAAATGACTTCGTTTCCAATTGATTTCAATGGCATAACATGCTGAAAAATTTATATTGAATCAAATTTACATCGGACAATGCAGGAGTGAACTCTTTTTCAGAGCGGTTATTAATTTAGCTCAAATAATGAATACAAAACCCATTTTCTGTCATGTTCTGGGAAATTATTTTCCTGTTTTTTCTCCTTCCAACTCGAATTAGCCTTGCCCAGTGTACACTCCATAGTGACTTAATTCATTAAAATCGATAAATTAAATGTTTTTCAACTCTTTCAATAAAAACCTTTTAAAATTACGGATTGAAATACCGGTTTTTAATTCATTTTTTGAATACATGAATAATTATTCCAATGAGCAGGCAGATGTCTGTATAAAAAAAAAAAAAAAAAAAAAATCAAAACATTTGTTTTAACTTTTAAAAATGAATACAAAACATAAAATATCTCTTTTAAATAAAACGGAAATAGTAAAACATGTTTCGTATTATAACTGTACTCGTCATGTTGCCAATAAAAATTGAAATATATGATTTTTATTCAGCTTTCGATCTGCGCCATAATTAGAATATCTTAGTATATTAATATATTTTAAGTTTGAAAAACATACATATAGTATTTAATAGAGAAATTCCACGAAACAAAATGAGAAAAATGAAATTTATTGTATTTTTCATAGTTTTGTGTATTTTCTTATACACATTATACATTTTATAATTATGTATGTATAAAATAATATTTATAAATTGTCAATCACGAATAATTGAAATTTGTAGGTGATATGAAGAAGAAAATTACACAGTACTTCATATTTCGGTCTTGATCTTGTAACCTTTTTAAGCCATATTTCGGTCTTGATACTGTAACCTTTTTAAGCCATATTTTGGTCTTGATTCAGTAACCCTTTTAAGCCATATTTCGGTCTTAATCCTGTAATCTTTTTAAGCCATATTTCGGTCTTGATCTTGTAACCTTTTTAAGCCATATTTCTTTCAAACTCGTCGACTGGGACGGATGACACAGATTAACTTAAAATGTTTGTATATTTCCTTATCCTCATTGTTTAATTCAGTATTCTATAATAATATTGAAGATACAATAACATGCAAAAAGAATTTATAGCCTAAAAGAAATTTTGAACAGTAATTCCTTTTAAAACAAGTTTTATTCTTGGTGCAGACAAAATTTTAATTTGGATTTAGAGTTTGATTTGGATTAAGTAAGAGTTTTTTAAATATTTATTTGTTGCTATTTACAACTGTACATTATGAAACATTTAATAAATCTGATCTAAGTTAAATTGGAGTGTTACAGGCGTGTAAAGAAACTACCCATTGGTAGCACTCTAGTAACATTTTACATTAGCTGGTCTCGTGGCCATCTTCTTTTCAGGCACCTCGGAGGATTGTCAGGAATGGAAGAGGATGCAAGATTAGAAACTAGGCGGTTTGAGTGGTTAGGGAGTTTATAATGGAAGGAGTGGCATCTGGTTCGGGCAAGTTCGGTTACATAGGGAACATTAAGGTCTTTATGTATGATTTTAAGTGATTAAATAAGAAAAAGATGTTTCCAAGAAGGTGAATCTAAATTAAAATTGTATCATAGAACGTTTTTCCATTAGTGATGGGTTATCAACTAATTTTATATATTCTTAGTTTTAGACTAATTTAATAACGTTGGAATTCCCTATCCACACCCATTCGTAAAATCACTTTACTAACCTCATTTAAACAAATTTATTTATTTAATGTATAATATATAATATATTTATATATTTACCCACATCCTCTACCATCAATCTATTTCATATTTGTAATAATAAAACAGTAGGTGTTTTTTTTTTTTTCTATTAGTCTGTTTTACTTTATTTTATTTTTCAATATCTTATTATCCATTGTTTTATTTTTTCATTATTATTTTATTATTGTTTCACGAGTATTTATAAATATCAAGTTTAAACTTCTGTACTTTCTTTTATTTTTTATTGTGTTCTTTATATTACTGTTATAATTTTAATTATGTTATTATGTAGATATTAATTCGTTATATGCAAGACAATAGACTCTCAGATGTTTATTGACATTGTTCTTGGGGGCTAGGGGTCCTAGAATAAAATTATTTTTTTATTTCAAATTCATTTTTTATACCTATATATTTTAATAAAACCGTGATAATTTGAATATAAGTCATTATTTTATTCAGTAAAAAATAAATGTAAATAAAAACAACAAAACAATTATAAAAGGAAGAAATAGCGATAACCAAGCCGAAAAGAATTATCTTTATTTTACAAAAGTTTATTTTATGTGTTTCCAGGGACTTGTGAATCTAAATATGATGTTTTTTGATTTGAAAAAAGGAATGAACTGTAGCGACACCGCTATCTGCTGGTCTATACTGTAACTACTACAGCCGCCAAAACCGCTATAGGCCGGCATGAAGCAACCTACCAGGTTAACTCGTGAACTAGTACTGTCATCAACCAAACGCAGTATATTAATCTTATACTATTTCTTGCATATATTTTAATGTCACACATGTAATAACCGTATAATATATTGTGATATACATAACTGTATTATTAGAAGCAATAAATATTACAATATAATCTTACGATCTACTGAAAGCAAACGTCTTACATGTAGCACCTCTCGATGGGGTTTAATAGCTCAGAGAGTTGACTAGGAAGAAATTGGGTTTTCAGGGATTTCTTCTAGCGAAAATCAACATGAGGAGGCCTCTCACCTCCGGATTCTTTCTTTACTAGTAGGACCATACAGAATGGACATTTCACAATTAATAGAAAAGTATTACAGGTAACCTTAAAATACCAAAGGTAGTAAACATGATTTATTTATTTTTTCCACAATAAAGCATTCACTAATTTATTGCTTTTTCTGTTTTAGAGGGATCAGAAAAAAAAGGATTTCTTATCCTTAGGAGGTGTTGAGGAACAATATACATAGTGGATTAGTACATTCTAGTGCTATTTTTAGAAATGCATATTGCCTTATATTTCTCTCTGTCTTCCCTGGAGCACTCCTCCTTCCTGTATCTATTATTCCTTTCGTTAGAACCTATGGTTCGTTCCTGTATGATTTACAATTCCCTTCGCGACGACCCAGTCCACCCATCCATCCATCCATTCATCTCCTAGCTAGTTATCTAACCTGTGTGAACACGCCTTGTCTAGGTCTTCTGGTACAGAGAATCTCACATATTCAATAGGAATCAGAATATCTAATACAACCACTTCGAGAAAACTAACAAAGCAAGTTGGTTAGGTACTCAATCCAATGTCTTAAGTGCAATCATTTTGATCGTGTTATCTTTCTCTGTAATAAGAACCCCATAAGATGACAAGGATATATGCCATATGGTCCAAATGGTTGTCCATGAAATCCCAATGAAACTCCTCGAAGAGGAGGATACTATATTGACCGAAATCGAAGCCTCTGCAAATTACTGTGGGATGATGGTGTAAAATAGGAGTCTAGGCTTAGTGTTGGAAGATAGAGTACAACTGCACCTGATATGATAAACTGGCGAAAGCTACTTAAAGAGGCCAGGACCAGGCATGAATTGTAGTATCAATTTAATATTAATACTTGTTCTCTATATATGTATCTACATACATATCAATAGAGCGATGCAGAAGTGTTAGTACAAAAGCCCAAGAGGAGAAAAACGCAGTTATCTCACCCCAATTTTTGATTAATTTAATGAAAACTATGTATAATTACTAGTCAAAATTGATGAGTCTGCTAACTATAGGTAGGGGGATTAAAAATGGCGGCTGTTTCAAAGCGATAAAAAAAACATTGATTTTTCAATCGGAGCTATATATCTTAAAAACTACCTACAACACTAGAAAATATAAGAGCACATTATTTAAAGAAGAGTAAATTTGCTGAAATATTAGCCCTAAAAGAGCTATTTGCTCCAATAGTTCTCGAGATATAGCTTTTTAAAAAGCAAAATTTCTTAAAAATCTACTGAAAGATTAGTAGTTAGTTAATTTCTTTTGAGAAATCTATATCTCAGGAACTATGTGACGTACAGATGTATATTAGCACTCAAATTAAAGCTAGTTTAATGAGCTATAAAGTAGTTTATGAAGTTTACCTTCGTTGGAATAGTAGTTTTCATAATATTGGCTAAAATAAATTGATTTATAGTTGTTCGGACAATAAATTTGATTTATGAAAAACTTTATTTCAGAAACCATTGGATGTACCGATGTCTGCCAGCACCCAAATTAAAGCTAGTTAAAGTTACTACAAAATAGTTAATAATGTTTATCTTTGTAGGAGTAGTAGTTTTTATGATATTTGACAAAATAAACTCACAAAATGTTAATTTCTAGTTGTTCGTATAAAATGTTGAATTTTTGAAAAAATATATTTCTAGATCCATAAGACGCACATATATCTGCCAACACTCAAAATAAAGGAAATTTAACTTACTATAAAGTAGTTTGTGACACTTATCTTTGTAGGGATGGTATTTTTTATAATATTCACAAATGAATATAAATTTGGCAAATGAAAATTTGTCCGAACAACTATAAATCAATTTATTTCAGCAAATTTCATGTAAACTATTACTCTTACGAAGATAAACATCATAAACTACTTTATAGCTCTTTAAACTAGCTTTGATGTGAGTGCTAATAGACATCTGTACGTCAAATGGTTTTTGAGATATAAATTTTTCAAAATAAATTCACTAACTACTGATTTTTTAGTATGTTCCATACAACATTTTTATGAAATGTTGCATTTTAAAAGGCTATATCTCGAGGACTATTTGACATAAATAACTCTATTAGGGCTCATATTTTAGAAAATTTACTCTTCTTTAAAAGATGTTCTGTTAGATTTTCTAGTGGTGTTGGTAGTTTTTAAGATATAGAGTTCCGATTAAAACATTTTTTTTTATCGCTTTGAAACAGCCGCCATTTTTTATTCCCCCTACCTATACTTGGCAGACTCATCAATTTTGACTATTAATTATACATAGTTTTCATTAAATTAATCAAAAATTGGGGTGAGATAACTGCGTTTTTTCTCCTCTTGGGCTTTTGTACTATGTAGATCAAGGGTGTACGATGTACAGTATTAAACTATACCGAAATAGTTACACGTATTTTTTTTTTTATTGACGATTTTTAAATGATTGGCTGAAATTGTATTCGTTTATTCGTTGACGAATTCCATTCCGTTTAGAATGGGACAGAATATGTCTCTCTTGGTTTTTAAATTATTTTGTTTGTATTTTTTTTTCCCTTTTTCCGATATCGTATTGCATTTTTATATCAGAAATGAAATGGAATGAAGGCCGTCACTTTTATCTGACGTATCATTTGAGCGCTGACCAGGGCCTGACCATAGGCCCCCCGCAGTACCCCCATCGCTAGCTCCGTCCCAATATTACCTTTTAAGGTCGGATTGTGGCGAGGCCTATTCAGAGTCCCAAGCGACAATTTAATTTAACAGTGAAAAGTGGAAAACATTGTTTTCTAAATTTTTCCGATTAGGGAGTCGCTTTTAGCGGTAATCAATCAATCCAAACCTCTGTCCAGGCGACAAGGATAAAAACAATAAAAATGACGACTTTTGTTCGAAGGGTTCTGGTCCTTCTGAAGGGCATTCATCACAGCTCGACAAAGAGGATTGGAAAATGAGAGGTATTATTGCGAGTAGATCTCTGAGCATTGTTGCTCTCCAATTGCTGAAGATATTATTCCTAACGTATTATTTAGTATTTTTATCTCCGGATTTCACTCATGTATAATAAATTCTATGAAGATATCAATGATGAAATAAAAAGAATTTAGATAAGGGTTGCTATGTTTTCAGAATAGCAAACGATATTGATAGCGAATATAATCCGATCTGGCGCAGTTGCAAATTAACGAATAATTTAGTTCATTCGAAATAAATATTATATAATATGAAAATACTATATGAACGAGCGGATATCAAAACTAAAGGGAAGACCCGACTATCTAAAACTGGAAATATTTCTCTGCTGGAGATACAGCATACTAGAACAGAACCATGCAAAAGCCGTGAGATTTTTCGAATACAAATCTTAAGATCAGGCATCGTAAAGCTCAAAAAAGAGTGAGCTCAAGGGTAAGGGAAAAGCTCAAAAACTAGTGGGGCTAGACATCGTAAATGACAAGAAAAGGGAGGCAGTTGATGAACGATAAGAGCCAGAGAGTACTCAAAGGAGAGACTATTGAAAGGCCATCTCATGAGAAGAAATCTGGGAAAGAAGGGTACGGGATTCTAGATAAATATAACATAATAGGGGTATTCATGATGTTGTGTTAAATGTAAAATGTTTTGCCATGTTAAATGTTATAACTATAAGATTGTGAGCAGCCCTATTTGAAGTCATGTTAAACGTTAAATGCACAAGAGTCCCTAGCGGATTTTCCCAGCAACTTGTTGTATAAGTCTTTATGTTTATAACCTTCCTTCCAGACCCTCATGTTATTGTTTACTTCAATTTTGATTTAAGTAATTAATTACAACATGCCTAGAGTGAGTGAAAAGTGGAATTTTTGAGAAAGTTTAGCTTATGAAATGAAATGAAAAAATAACTTTATTCTGGGACATATGTCCCCTAAGAATAATTACATGGTTCATATAGTGAGATTTTTATCTGGCGAGCGTTTACAAATTTTCAGATTGTAGAATGAACTGAATTTTACTGGTTTTTTTTTCTCAAATGTATCATTAAAATTATCCATTCTGGTTTAATAACAGGGATATGAATACCACAAACACACGAAAGAACTGAGCTGTCACAACAAAAATGGCGGCGATCGCAACTGGTCTATTGTGTGACGTCATTCTCCATTTAACAGACCAAGTAATCGACTCTCAGCCATGTTAAATGTTATTTCGTTTTACCACGGTAAAAGAAGGCAATTTTTTTCGATTTAACATGAGTTTTTCCATTTAACACGCTTTAACATGTTAAACCAAAGATCATGAATACCCCTAATATTCATAGTATTGCAACTTAAATATGTTGGGCTGGGAGAATCAACTCGTAAACAATGCAACCCAAATGACATATAAATATGATCCTCTTGATATATCTTTATTTCCAGTACGGAATATAAAGAAATAACAAAACATTGATCTGGTATTCTAGATAGATCGGGACACTACTATCCATGAGCCTTAAAAAGAAACAAGAAGAAAAAACGAAAGAAGAAGAGGCTCTCCACGGATTAATTTGCAGCAAACATAGTTACACTAAAATAGGAAATAGTATTAGGAATGGCATGATTCCAGAATTGATGCAAGAAGTCGATGAAAGAACAATAATCATCTCAGTTATTTTTTTAATATGAACAATGAGAAACTAAACTAGGAATAATAGAATAGAAAGTCCACTTCAAAAAAATTAAATAAAATGATAGCAAACCAGGTTACATTGGAAAAATGAGAGATTGAAGAAGTATAGAAAAACGTGACGAAGAAGTCATTTGAAATTGTTGAAGTTAACATCTACGGTTATTACAAGAACAGCCAGAATAAACGGATAAAATGTGGCCAGCCTCTTTCAATTCCGAAGGAGGGAGCCGGACAGAGGAGAGGCTGGAACAGACGGAGGTCTCTGGAGATAAGGGAAGTAATAATAGAATAATTCTCAACAGGAGCATTGTAACTTGAAGATATTTTAAAATGTTTTGCCATGTTAAATGTTATTTCGTTTTACCAC
>NW_027110400.1:445242-446738 GCF_000696795.3 Halyomorpha halys
AACAGACGGAGGTCTCTGGAGATAAGGGAAGTAATAATAGAATAATTCTCAACAGGAGCATTGTAACTTGAAGATATTTATTTGCAACATGACCCAAAACACCTATGCCATTGTAATAACTTAATGTAAAGGTAGGGAAGATTAATGCAATAAATAAATATCTGGAGAGAATATTGGTAAAATAATTCATATAATTCCTACTTCACTGTGTATAGAGATCTCTTCGTGTATAGAGATTGTGATCCAGTTTTCTTATTTATGTGGTAACTGGTTGAGATCCCAAATCCTTGGGATGAGTATGCATACTTGTGCATGGATGTACTTTACTATTCAGCTAACTCCATACATAATAAACTCGGGGATATGCCATTTAGTCCCGAATTTTTCCTATCCGTTATTCCAGTTTTTCCCTATCGTTCACATCATCCAAATCTCCTGGACAGAACTCATCCATTTTCCTTCTCTATGTCAAAGAAAATTTGAAGAACTGACAGTGCTTGTAACAAAATCTACAAAATTGTCAGGATGAAATTTGGAGTCAGAAGCCATGTAAATTTACCCTTCTTCAATATCCGTTGTTTGGAAACATTCTTCAATAAATTCAAGAACCATTGTAAAACAAAATAGGAGTGATTTAGAAACTGTAACTAATTCTGCCTTATTATTTTTTTCTCGGTATTTATGAGTTCTCCTTCCTTCACTGAAACTAATATTCTCCGAAGAGCATCGTTATCGAAGATGTTAAATTTCTTATTTTTGTTAGTATTAACATCGATGCATATAAAACGTTTAGCAAAAATCGGAGTCTCAAATGGGCAGTGCTAGGTTTACCTTCTAATAAGCTCACAGTATACCGAAGTCGACTGATAACAGCAGCTACTTCCTTTGAGAGGTCATTTTCGACTTCTTTGTAAAATAGATTTATACATCAGAATATGTTAAAGTTTTATGAGTTATATATTATTTTTATATGGTTAATTGGTGGCTATTATGGAAATATATCTGCATTAAACACATACTAGACTGTTTTAACTATATAACATCGTTGCTACGAATTGACAAAGCTTCATTGAAAAGGTCACTGATCCAGATATATTTTCATTTACCTTCCTGAGAAGGACCTTTGGTCCTCCCTATTGCACCTGGTGGCCACGGGGCTAGTTATAGCCAGCGTTTAATGGACAAAATACCGTTTATGCTTTTCCAGCCTTTTTCCATTTTTTTTTTTTTTGTGCCCCCGCTGGTAATGAGTGGGGAGGAGAGGGCCGGCGTTGTCACGGGCAGGCAGGGCACATCTAACGCGGCCTCTCTAATTATTTCAGTAATTTACACTTTCATTTTTACCGTCCGTTTTATCCGTCCCCCTGTGGCAGAGCGCGTGCTCGTGAAATTAAAAATACGTCATTCAACAACGGTTAGCGGCCATGATTGCACGGGATTCTACAAAAGGGCAATTTAGAATCCCCGTGGAAAGAATAACTGAGACTTTTTTTTTT
>NW_027110400.1:447458-448868 GCF_000696795.3 Halyomorpha halys
TATATATATATATATATAAATGTATGTATTTCTCAAATTCGAAAAATTTACGAGGTAAAAAGGAAGAGAAATGAGTGAAATGCTTTATTCAAGAGACAGTGCTACCCAAATCTATTGGAAATAATACGCAGTATACTAATCAATATTTCTAATTTTTTTTTTAGTCGTATTATTCTCCGGTGTCTTTAGATTTTTTACTGTAGTTGAGTTTCCACTTGGAATTCTCTTTGTAATTTTTCTATTCAATAATTTACCAATGTGAGGTACATATGAGATCCTTAAAAATGACTAAAAATTTTTACACAATGGTTTATTATCTGAATTATTTTATTGTTATAGCCGCATTGTGCGACATCTATGAATAATTTAACAGTCTCTGTGTTCTTTTACACAATTTATACTATACCTCTACTCTACTATACAAACTTTTGGTTTAGTTTTTACTCTTAACATACACTTTATTTTTATAAACTTTATTGCTAAATAAATATAATGCCTAAAAAAAATATTCGCTGTATTAATGACTTACTGATACGACATTACCTACAAAAAAGATATGACAACTCTCTAATTTTTAAAATAATTAAGCACGTATAATTATAATTGCACGTTGAAAGTCTTGAGAATATTCTGTCCATTTGCCAGAAATGTTGACCATTTGAATTAAAATTATAAATTTATATTTACTTTAATAAAAAGATTATACTAATAAAGAAATTGTAAACCTAAGTTAATTGAAATTTGAAGAACTGAAGAAGTTATTTTTACAATAAATATTGATATTTTCTTTTGCTGAATTTACATTCCGAAATATTGGACAGGAGTCATGGGTTTCGTTCGAATGAGCCTTGAGAACCGAGAATTAAAATATAATGGGTTTCAAAACTTTTTATTTTTTATTTTTTAATATAAGTTCTCTCATTATTCTCTACCTGAAAGAAACACGCGATTCTTATTTCTAACGGAGAACTAGAAGAAAAATATACTCCAGAGCTTAGGCTAATGAAAATTAAAAAAAAAACAAAATTGCCGCAAGTTATCATGTCGAATATTTTTTAAGTACACTTCATATTTTTTTTTCAGCATCCCGTAAAACCTCCTAATATTAGTTTTCAACAATGTAAAAAATAAATGAGAGATTGAAGAAGTATAGAAAAACGTGACGAAGAAGTCATTTGAATTTGTTGAAGTTAACATATACGGTTATTAAAAGAACAACCAGAATAAACGGATGAAATGTGGCCAACCTCTTTCAATTTTGAAGGAGGGAGGAGGAACGCCACTCCTGGCCAAGTCCTGGAAGAGGAGAGGCCGCAACAGACGGAGGTCTCTGGAGATAAGGGAAGTAATAATAGAATAATTCTCAACAGGAGCATTGTAACTTGAAGATATTTATTTGCAACATGACCC
>NW_027110400.1:449351-450130 GCF_000696795.3 Halyomorpha halys
TTTTTTTTTCAGCATCCCGTAAAACCTCCTAATATTAGTTTTCAACAATGTAAAAAATAAATCTATTCATCCGAAAACTTTTCACAACCATCAACCATTGGTAATCATGGAAATCTTTCAAGAACTAGAAGGGATCGCACTAGAAACGAAAGTATTAGAGAGCAACTAGAAGTTACAGAACTTAAAATCACTCTAGAAAGACGGCAACTCCAGTGGTTTGGACATGTCTGCTGCATGAAAGAAGACATGAATCCTATAAAGGTATTAGAGGCTCGACCCACAGGAGACCACGCGAACGCCCCAGAATTACATACCAAGAGTATACCAAAGAATCGGAAGTAAAAGAGACAAATCCCTCAATAAGATGAAGCAAGAACCGGGAGGAGTGGTGCTGGATTGAGGTTCTCGACGCATAATGGCATAAGATGAAGATAAAGAAGAAGAAAATGTTTCATAGCTTCTAAAGAACTCAGGCGATCAACTTAAAATTTTTATGATATCGTAAAAGGACGTATATACGTATTTTAATGTCCCAAATGACATAAATCGGACTCTACTAGTTCCATTTGCATTTGAAATACAAGATTACGTATTTAATATTGTTTATTGACTTTTCATTGCTTTTTAATCCAGAAATGTAACTACATTTTAATCTTTTCAATTTCTTGAGACTGGTATTTATTGTTTAAATAAATTTATTGGTATCCATGTTAAGTCTCAACATTCTTTATTATATCATCAACAGTCCGACGTTTCGCCCAATTCTTCCATCCTCAAGG
>NW_027110400.1:451265-453211 GCF_000696795.3 Halyomorpha halys
ATGGAAGGAACGGTATCTGGTTCTGGCCAAATCGGCAACATATGGAACATTGGGGTCCTGATGGATGACTTGATTTGTGACAAAGTAAGGAGCATTAAGGATTTTAATTTTTAAATTTAAATCAACTTAACACTATCATATGTAATGAAATCTAACTATATTGTTAACATCAAATGAGAGAAAGCCTGTCTTTCCAACGACACCTAATACTTTTGAATTTTGGGAAGGTGTGCTAAAATAATTAATCTAAGAAAATGAGCGAACAATTTACTCTTTCCCAAGTGAGAAAAATTTCAGTAATTTATCTTTGTCGAAGATTTGTATTTATCGATCTTATTTTATTAGATTAGTTTAGTTAATGTGATAATAGTTTGTTTTTTATTTTATTACTTGTATATTTTTCTTACTTTACGGTTTTTTTTTTGTTTTTAAATTATTCAAAACTACTTCTCATGATAGCATATCCAGTATGGACAAGGTGATGCGTAAATCAACGTAAAAATGATATTGAGGATTATTTTCAGATTTAGGAACCTCAAATTGTGCCAGAGTTATTTAAATCTAAATAAATATCCTCGTAAAACAAAATTTATATTACTGAAAACATAAATGTATAAGATAGACATATATAAAAGCTGTTTCTCACAACGATTATGTATTTTAATAAATTTACTAACTGAGAAATCATGTTTTTCATAATTAAAATAAGATAATAATTAAATATTCCTATTGAACATAAATAAATCATATTTATAAAAAAAATCTTGTTTTTTTATTTTCTTTTAATTTAAACACAGATTTTAATTGCATACTTTACAGAATCATTACTATCTTGGTCTTTTCTTTAACTTATCCTTATTTGCTTTCCTCTTAAACAGTATAATTGCGAAGAATTCCTGACGAGACTTGCGTTCTCTTCCTGCATTTTTCCACTAAATCCTCTTATTTTATTCCCTATTCGGTGAATAAAATGAGCTGTTGCTAATTAATTCTAGGACGTTGACAGACATTTCATTTGGTTGGACTAGCTCATTTTATCTCCTAACCCCTAACTAATTAGAACTTTTCAAGGAATGCATGACAAAATTCTTTTATTTATCAGTTGTTCTAAAATGAAAAGATTAATAAAAGTAATTTTTCAGACTGACGATTGTTAATTTCCGAAGTTACATTTTCTGAATTGTAAAGTTTACAATAAAACTGATTTTAAATACAATATGAAATGTGTTAGCTTAACTACTATGCCAAAAATAAATATCATAGAACCAATAAAGGTTATTATAGATGAGGATCTGATAGCTGATAATACAACCAAGAGAAGAATATAGGCAGTTAGATCACCCCAATTTTTTATTACTTTAATGAAACTATGTATCATTACTAGTCAAAATATATGAGTCTGTCAAGTATAGGTAGGGGGAATAAAAAATGGTGGCTGTTTCAAAACGTTAAAAATAAATCATTTTTTCATTCGGAGCTCTATATCTCTAGAACTACCAACAACACTAGACAACCTAAGAGACTGTAATTTGAAGTAGAGTGAATTTGCTAAGATATTAGACCTTATAGAGCTATATAAGTTTAATAGTTCTTGAGATATAGCTTTTTAAAAGCAACATTTCATAAAACAATTTACTGAAAGGTCAGTAGTAAGTGAATTTATTTTGAGAAATCTATATCTCAAAAACAATTCGACGTACAGATGTCTATTAACACTCAAATTAAAGCTAGTTTAATGGACTATAATGTAGTCTACATTTATCCTCGTAGGACTAGTGGTTCTCATAATATTTGCTAAAATAAATTGATTCATAGTTGTTCGGACAAATTTTCACGTGCAAAATTCATATGCAAATATCATAAAATCTACAACCCTTACAAAGATACGTGTCCAACACTAATTTATATTAAGTTGAATTACCTTCATTTTGAATGTTGACAAACAT
>NW_027110400.1:453331-459355 GCF_000696795.3 Halyomorpha halys
AAAGATAAACGTTATAAACTATTTTATAGTAAATTTAACTGACTTTAATTTGAGAGCTGGCAGACATCTGTTCGTCAGATGGTTCTTGGAATATAATTTTTTTTTAAATCGAACTTATTGTCCGATCAACTATAAATCAATTTATGAATGGAATATGGTCCGGGTGTGGTAAAAAAAACTCAAATAGTATAATCATTTACTATTTGAGTTTTTTTGACCGCACCCGGACCATATTCCATTCATCTATACACACGGTCAATCAATAATGTTCCAATAAATCAATTTATTTTAGCAAATATTATGAAAACTACGACTCCTACGACAATAAATCTTATAAACTACATTATAGTCCATCAAAATAAATTCATTTACTACTGATCTTTCAGTAAATTGTTTTATGAAATGTTGCTTTTTAAAAAGCTCTATCTCAAGAACTATTAAACGTATATTAGCTCTATGAGGTCTAATATTTTAGCAAATTTACTCTACTTTAAATTATAGTCTCTTAGGTTTTCTAGTGTTTTGGTAGTTTTAAAGATATACATTTCCGAATGAAAAAAATTATTTTTTTAAAACATTTTGAAACAGCCGTTATTTTTATTCCCCCTACCTATACTTGGCAAACTCATCAATTTTGACAAGTAATAATTCATAGTTTTCATTAAAGTGATAAAAAATTGGGGTGAAATAACTGCCTTTTTTTCTTCCCGGGATTTGTACTATGAGCACGTTGGGGTAAGGGATCCACTGCGCTTAGTTCTAAAAGTTGCGGGTTTGATTCCCACTTGGATTAGTCAATATTTATTTCAAGACGGCCCCGAAAAATAATTTTCGTCCTATATAGAAGGAGGACTGGAGCCAAAATAAAATATAAACTTAATATAAATGTTGAAAAAGATATGCCCAAAATAGTGTTTTCAACATAATAAAATTAATGTAAAAATGTAGTAGTGAGATAAGTTGGTGTTAAAGAATTACTCTTTTGAAGGTCTTAACTTTTACCTTCCTCTATTGCCATTAGTTTCTCAGTGTTCTAAGGGTTTGAGCATCTCTTTAGCCCCACCAAGTTGTGTTATGTTGATGAAAAAATTTATGTTAATTATATTGGTGTAAGATAAATGCTTTTGGTAATCTACATTTTTGTTTTTCCCAAACCCCTTTTGTAGTGGTTTTGAAGCTTTAATGGAACATTTAAATCCTTTTACAAACTGATTAAGGCGAAAATACGACCTTTGTGAAGGAGCTCTGTTGCTCAAAATTTTTTTTTTTAATAATATTTGTAATTTTAATTAAGTCGTTTTAAAAAATTACTCCAAGGATTTTCATGAATTACTTTTGGGTCTGGAGAATAATTTACAAAAAACATCTGTTTTCTATACGATTTTTGTGTCAAAAAATGGGGAAGAAAAGTATTTTCTTTAAAAAATAATATTCAACATGTGTTTAGGTATGTATGAATATGTGTTAGGTACAATAAACATCAATATAAGTAATAAATGGTTGCAGTATTACTTATTCGAAGATTTACTCATTAAAGTGAATAATACTCTTAGTTCACTAAATTCAGAAAGAAGAGATCTAATATTTAAAAGTTATATGACAAATATCAGTAACGTAGTAAGAATTCAAAATTCCATATGAAGGATTTATGTCGCATAAATTAACTTTTACCATCACATCCACTAAGAAAATATTTTTGAATTTCTAGAGGTTATATTATAAACAACAGATACTCTAGGGAGATTAAACAAAGTAGTACACGATGAATATATTCATTTGTGTTATTTTCTAAAGTAAATATGATTAAAATACTGTGCTGCCTTTGTTAAAAACAAAAAAATAATAAAATAAACTGATTAGTTACAACATGCATATTTAATGATATGCGGTTCTAATGATTTGGGCCATTGCTTGGTGCTGGCATCTCTAGGTCATTCTCGTAACTGCTAATTATGTGTTTTCTTATCAGCGCAATATAATAACCTATTTAAATTAACATAAACCTCAGTGCGATTGGTGGGTCTGAGGGGCTCATAGCAATATTTATTTATCTAACATTTTGGTTTTCTAAGCCATTACCTACGGTAGATTTTTTAGGGGGGGGGGATATAATTCATTTTCATCTACATAAATAAACAAGTACTATAATAAATATATTGTATTGGACTTATGATCTGATTTAAAAAATTGACAAATAATTATGACTGGCTGTAACAGATCTAGCTTTACTTGAACAGTGGTACATCTAAAAAAAATTATTTCTTGTTTGAAGTATCTGTATTGCAGTACTTTTTGTACTCAGCGAGCTATTGATAGATTAGCAAAAAGAAAGTCATATTATTCTTTCATTATAGATTTTCCTGCCCCGCCCAAAAAAACAATGCAAAAGTAAAATATTTAAATTAAATTATCAGCCATACTGTGCAGCTTTATAGCAACTTTTTCATATTTACGAACAAATACAAACTATACATAGCAGGTAATAAAAACATTAAATTTCATTTCAAGTTAGTAAAAATCTATCTTGAACAAGTGTCGGAAAATCGAATTTTTTAGGTAACGCATGTACAGAACACTGCTATCTAAAGTTCTGGAAATTTATTTTCTTCTTATTCTATATCTCGAAAACTTAATAAGTAATTAAAAAATTAAAAATAGTTTTGTACATATATATTACTTATCTACTGGAATGCTCCTGATACTGAAACACAAGTTATAAACATAATATGAATTTTACACCCTTTCTTTCCCCTTACACTACGCCTTTGACAGTTGATCTCGACTCTTAAGATAAAAATTAGATCTTATATACCGAAAAGTTGGCCAGCCCTGATCTAGAATGTCCCATACACAACAGAAACTTCATTTGCTACGATTATATTTTCTTAAAAAAAAAAGAAAAAAGTTTACTATTTAAACTAACCAAACAGTTTTTTATTTAATTTTTTATTTCGTTCAGTTTAACGACAACATTTTGAAAAAGTTCAATAACCCTGATATTTTTAAAACATGATTTTTTTAGACGTACGTCTTGTGTATAAGTTCTTGTGTAAACTTAGAAATCATACTTTCCATAATTCAAAAAAAACAATAATAAAATATTCCTTTTCGTTTCTTGAATCGTTTTAGTGTTATAGCAAAAAGTAATAGAAAACTGAACTGATTTTACCAGTAACCAAATTATTTTTAAAAAACATGAGTGGAAAGGTCAACAGGCCACATCTTTGCTAACAATTTTCCAATTTAGACTTATTAGGTTTTGTTTCGCATTTAATTCCTCTTATATTTTTTCCTCTTCGCAGATTGGCCAGTGCTTAGATGCCTCAAAAATGTTCAGAGAAAAGCCTTGGACGGACAGATGTTTATTCAATTTTTAAATTCAACGTGGATTCAGGAGGCCTCTCACCTCCATATATTTTCCAGTAGAATTCATAAGGAACGGACACATCAAAACAACAAGATAAGTATTTCACCGTATACCTTCAAGTACCATTGGTAGAAAAAGGTAATATCCAATTCGAATTATGTAACCAGTCGTAATGCAACCTATTAATGTAATGTTTTTCTGTTTTAGAGGGATCATAGAAAAAAAAAAAATTAAAATCCGCTTCGAAACGTAAAACCTTAGTGAGGATTTTTTTTTTCCAAGATTAAATGCACGACAGTTCATTATTAGATATAATATATAAAGTAAAAAATCAAATACTTAGAAACTGGTTAAATTTTAATATTTTCTATATTAAATAACAATACCAAATAAATATGAAATTGATTAAAAACAATGCATGGGTCGCTGAACACGAATTGAAACTTGGCCAGGGGATTCAATTCTACTAAACTCCATTTTTTATTTGACTTTTTTGTCTTTTTTCAAGTTTAACTTTTTTATGACAAAAAATTATATAAAATATAAATAACTATTATCTACATCATATTAATAAACTATTACAATCTGAATCTTAATAATAATAGTATATAGTTTATGTTAATCATAAAACCTTCTGAATATAAAATAATGGTGACAGAATGAATTCCATGTAAAACCAGATCTCAAAAAAGATACCAAAAAAAATAAATAAATAATATCACACATTACAGGGATTTCATGTCCATACTAATACGTTGAATTGTTATTGTCATTAGTTCAAAAATCTTTAAAACTAATTAGTTCACATGAAGGATTATAAATAAATTAAAGGTCATTAGGCGTTATCTTACTCCACCATAGTGTGAAGAAGAATACTTAATTGTAGGGTAACTAGACAAGGATGTGTTAATCATTTTTACACTCACTTTACAAAGGTCATTATAATAAATATCTTAAGCCTTGAGACTCTCAAGGACAGTCGTAATAAAATATTTTATGGAAACCTGTGTATCTTAAAAAATCTTTAAAAAAACAAGTAAAACAGAGGAAATAGTTGAAAATACTTTGATTTATTGTACAAACTTTGGTGCAGTGTGAACATCACACAACATTCACTTACCTCCCTACTTAAGTCCCCAAGTTTAGAGTAGATTGATGGGGTTGTGTTCATGTTATTGCTACTTTTTGTTATTTACCTAAACAAATCTAAGAATAAAATGGGGAAATGTTTTCGCAAAACATTTGTGTTTTTTTGTTGGTATAAAAATACATATTTAGGGTTATTGAAATTTAATTAACGAATATTAACTTTTTTCCTGGATAAAAGAAAATTTCAATGAATGTTAACGAAGTCGTAAACGTATGTTTGCAATCGTAAAAGTTCGGGCAATTAGGAAAGAACTGGGGATAAGAAGAAATAAATGAAGAAAGGGGAATGAAGAAAGTAAAAAATGCGAGAGTAAGATTATAGGAGGAGAATCCAGGTCGGCAAAAGACGTTATATAAACAGAAATCTGAAGATCAAAAGATCGTAAAAAAAAAAAAAAAAGATCGTAGAGATAAAATTGTCGAAGTGAAAGTATAAAAGAAAAAAAAACTAACATAAAAAGGTGTAAATTGTAAAATAATGAGAGCCCAAAAAATAATAAAATGCATCAATATATAAAGGGCGTGTAAAACTGGATATATTACTTTGCTGACCGCACCCCCCCCCGACCATCTTCTCTAATCAGTAATCTACGGTCAACTATATACATCTTATTATAAATATAATACACTTCATGTTTTATATATGTATGGTATACTAATTTTTTTTATGAAGGGTAGGAAAAAAAAGTTACATTCCATCCAAATATAAATTCTCCTAATACAAATATTTCTGACCTGGAGATTGCTGATACTTCATGTATATATCGGCCACTTTGGACCAATATCCAAGAGTTGAATGAATTGCTTAACAGAGTGCACAAAGTTGATAACCTCATAATCGTCAGTGATGTTAATATTAACACAAAAAAGTGTAGCGACCTTAATGTATCAAATTACGTTAATATTATGGGCTTGAACAAGGTATCAAAAATTACACCAGAGTACAATAGAATTATACGGAAATGTTTTGACAGGAACATGAATCACGGTCCACAAAAATGACGTTCATCCTTGCATAATAAAACAAAAAAATATCAGATCATTGTATTATTGTAATGATAGCAACAGTTGATAAGAAAATTAATATCTGGGCCAAAACTATTACAAAAATACAAAATAGGAAAGTCGATGATCAAATACAAAAATTTGATTGGCAAGAGATAATGAACGATATTGATATGCCCGAATTTCCTGTTAAAAATTTTGTGTAATTTTTAATTATATTTATGACTAATCTATACAACTTTCAAAGTTACCCCAGAACATTATAAAATAAATGTTTCAAGCAAATCCTGGTTCGATTCGAGTTTAAAAGGTTTAATGAAAGATAGAGATTCGTTTTCGTGTTCTTATATCGTGTTATATTTAATCGTGTTCTTATATCATTTTATTTTATTTTATCCTTTAGTCGCTCATTAGTTATAATGCTCCTTTCTTTTTTTTTATTTTTTGTTTTAGATATCATGTTACATATTTTATCTATTGTTTTCTATGATATTATATATATT
>NW_027110400.1:459782-460727 GCF_000696795.3 Halyomorpha halys
TAAATTAAGGAAAACTATGTATAATTACTAGCCAAAATTGATGAGTCTGCCAAGTATGGGTAGGGGGATTAAAAAATGGCGGCTGTTTCAAAGCGTTAAAAAAACATTGATTTTTCATTCGGAGCTCTATATCTTAAAAAGTAGGAACAACACAAGAAAACTTGAAAAAAGATAGGCAGACATGTAGCGTAAATCCTCATGTTGAGTAAATAAGGTGTTCTTACAACATTTGTTATTGACAAATTAATAAGGTTTCCTATTCAAAATAGAAACCCCAAAATCAAACTACTGATATTACAGAAATGGTATTTCTACTTATAAGCTTGACGGAAAAACCTTATAATTTATTATACAATCATTTGTTATGAAAATATCGTTAAATAACAGGAAAAAAAAGTATTTCGGAATCATTAGACTAAAAAAAAAATGAAAAATCATTTTGATTTTTTTTTAGACAGTTTTTGGCAATTCATTGGGTTTATTCAACATAACTCTTACTGTAAGAGGCTTCAATATTTAGTTTACACTTAAATATTTCAAATAAATAAAAATAATTTGTATTTAAAAATGACTGCAAATAATACATATTTTTGAATTGACGTTCATTAAATAATAAACGACTATATTTTTGCGACGTTTCAAGATTTTGTTATTCTCATATTGTTTTGGCTTTGGACTTTTATTCGATGTATTCTACATTGAATAACTAATGACTGTCCACTACAACTAGCCTGCATAAGCTTGTTGTGAATAAGTATTATTTATTGGGAACTATTAACATGAATATGAGAACAGAAGACTCCAAACGTTATCAAAATAGATTTGTTTTTTATTGACTGAACCTGATGATCCTCAAACTAAAAAATAAATAAAAGTATACATAAATATTAAATTATTATTACTAATATGTTTTACAACACTTTTTTATACATTTAAAATATAAAT
>NW_027110400.1:461248-464188 GCF_000696795.3 Halyomorpha halys
ATAAATGTTTATATCACATATTTATATAAAACAGGTTAAATCTGAAAAAAAAATGCATCCTGCTTAATTATAATGATCTCCTGCTTTAGTTAAAAAAATATAAGCCTTTTTAATGTGCCACGGAATGAGCGGAACACCGAACTATAACAAAGATGAAAAAGAAAATTGCAATTTCATGTCTAGTAAGACGTCATAAAAATGAGTAGTAATTACGATATATGGGGGAACCTTAATGATAAGAATTAACCGGAGACCGAACTAATGAGTTATTGTTCCATGTCTCATTTCCGGAGCACAATAGGCCTCCTTGGCAGTTAGTTAGCTCTCAGCGTTATCGTCATTTGAAAAACGAGTCGATATTGAACAATTACATCGATATAATTACCGATAATTATCTCGATTGCGGGGCGTCCCTAATTGCAGGATGCCGGGAGTGGTTAAAAATAATCGAAACTTATAAATGTTTGAACTGTGGTATGACCTGAAAAAAAAATATTGGTATATGTCTGTACTTGTGGAATACGAGTATATCCGACAAGCTTCGACTACTATAATCATTACGAAGTGATATAACATTGTAATTTATAATTAATATATATTAGTATAATAATCGGACAGAAAGAAGGTGTTTCAAACCAGATGATTTATTGTACTGCACGACCAACCCTTGGTAAATATAATTGAGGAGATAGCATTACGGTGATGGAAACGGGCGTTTTGTGCTAAGTTTGCGACCAATGCATCCTGGTGGTAGATCGAAACGTAGTTGGGAGTTTCATCTGATACGTTCTTGAAGATTTTATTTTTTTCTTGAGAAATCAATAATTGCTACATTAATATCGAAGGGGTTAGTACAAAGGATATTAGCAGAGGCAACCATAGTTTATTATTGTTTCGCGAGATACGAACCTAACTTGATCTGAAGTACATATCATAAAATACTTTACGGAACTTCCTAACAGAACGGATTTATTTTCCAAATATTTCCTTCCACATTCCCTGCCTGAAGCTTGAATCTTATTATGGGGCAGTTATAATTGAATTTCTCGCAAAATGAGCAGGAAACACCATTAAACTATGCATAATAATATACAATTAAAATATTAACAAATTATATTATTATAAAATATTAAAATTTATTTTCTTTCTGAATTTTTTTTTTGTTTGTACTTTTTGTTTATTCACATTTGGTTTGTTATTTAACCTATCAACCCTCTGTATGCATAGGTAATAACATTGGTTAGTAAATAGATAATAAAATATCTAAGAACATGTTTCTGTAGATAGAGTGTAAAATAACAATTCATCTAACTCACTTTTGTATTTATTTCAAATTTCATTTCTAGTAATTAACTGTTAATTTGATATTCCAGTATTTTTTAAAAATATTTCAACTTAACTTTGTTTCAGCAACAAATTTTCAGTGGCTTTACAAAATTTATTTTGTTAATTACAAATATGTTAATTATCAGTAATTTATTGATAGTTTATTTTTTTATTTAAGTTTCTTAATTTCTACCGAACTACATTTTAGATTGTATTTTCAATTACATTTGAAATAGTATTATTTTATTATCTTTGTATATTTTAAACTTTCACTAAGTTTGTTTTGTTTGTATGTAGTTAGTTGTATTTTAGTTAGCATTTATTTTATTTTGTAGACTATGATTTTTTTCATTTTTTTTTTTTGTACTTCTCGTTTACTCACATTTGGTTTGTTATTTCACCTATCTCGCCAAACCCCTCTGTATGTCTAGGCAATAAAATTGGTTAGTAAATAAATAATAAAATACAGATACTTCTATTTTGAAGACTAAAAAGTAACTATTTTAACTCAATTAATTTAAGAACTCATATTTTTTTCCGAATTAAGCGCAACATTAGGAAGCAGTACAAAGTTTGTTAATTTTTTCTGTTTTTTGTTTGTTTTCTTTTTACAATAATAAACGACATATGATGGAGCAAAAACTCAAAAACTAACATGAATAGTGGATTTAGACTCAGATGCTTCGCCAGTATCAACTGGTTTTAGTACAAGAGCCCGAGAGGAGAAAAAAGACGGTTATTTCACCCCAATTTTAGATTAAATTAAGGAAAACTATGTATAATTACTAGCCAAAATTGATGAGTCTGCCAAGTATGGGTAGGGGGATTAAAAAATGGCGGCTGTTTCAAAGCGATAAGAAAAAATAATTTTTCATTCGGAGCTCTATATCTTAAAAAGTAGGAACAACACAAGAAAACCTAAGAGAACGTCATTTGAAGAATAGTAAATTTGCTAAAATATTATCTCTAATAGGGGTCTATATAGCTTTTTAAAAAGCAACGTTTCAGAAAAATGTTGTATGGGACGTACTGAAAGATCAGTAGTAAGTGAATTTATCTCTCAAAAACCATTTAACGTACAGATGTCTATTAGCCCTCAAATTAAGGATAGTTTAATGAGCTATAAAGTAGTTTATGATGTTTATCTTCGTAGGAGTAATAGCTTACATGAAATTTGCTAAAATAAATTGATTTATAGTTGTTCGGACAAATGTTCATTGGCCAACTTTATATTCATATGTGAATATCATAAAACTACCCTACGAAGATAAGTGTCATAAACTACTTTATAGAAAGTTAAATTTCCTTTATTTTGAGTGTTGGCAGACATATATGCGTCTTATGGATCTAGAGATATATTTTTTCAAAAATCCAACAAATTAATTAACATATGTTCATACAACAACTAGAAATTAACATTTTGTCAAGTTTATTTTGTCAAATATCATAAAAACTACTATTCCTACAAAGATAAACATAATTACCTAGTTTGCAGTAATTTAACTCGCTTTAATTTGAACGCTGGCAGACATCTGTACGTCCAATGGTTTCTGAAATGAAGTTTTTCATAAATCAAACTTATTGTCTGAACAACTATAAATCAATTTATTTTAG
>NW_027110400.1:464488-466124 GCF_000696795.3 Halyomorpha halys
ATATTTCAGCAAATTTACTCTTCTTTAAATAATGTTCTCTTATATTTTCTGGTGTTGTTGTTATTTTTTATGATATAGAGCTCCGAATGAAAAATCAGTGTTTTTTTAACGTTTTGAAACAGCCGTCATTTTTTATTCCCCCTACCTATACTTGGCGGACTCATCAATTTTGACTAGTAATTATACCTAGTTTTCATTAAAGTAATAAAAAATTGAAATGAGATAACTGCGTTTTTTCTTCCCGGCTCTAGTACTATTTGTTAATATTTCAATTCCTTGCACATCAATACCAAACAAAGTTCTGTTCATTTTTTTATGTTCTTACTTCATCATTTTCTAATCTTCGAAAAACTATTCAGCCTCCATTACTAGTTACACCCATTATTCCCTCCCCCTAAAAGATACTTCTTATGTTTTAAAAACCAAGTCGCTCTAGATGGAAATCGAAATATCAGCTGCCTCATAATGAAATACTGACATTTTTATTAAACTCTTGTTCAATGTAATACAGATTTACAGATAGCTAAATAGGAAAATAAACCACTAACTTCTGTAATAACATATACATATTTATGTTATCGAACTTGACGTAGACACAAATGCAGAAATGAGAGCTGAAACAACTTTAATTTCGATAGCGTTGCGTCAGTTGGACTCGACTCCATTAGTGAGATATAATCGCTATAATTACTGATAATTAACTTTTTATACGTAATTAACCCTTAAAGCAATTAAACTGGCTGTTAATTTCGGCCTAGGTAATGAGAAGACTGACTCATAGGCCATCCGTCTCTAATCTAGGACATTTCCTCTTGTTATCTGCCATAAAATTTTTTTTTAAATATTTCTATGTTACATCTCTTAATGGATAAGTAGGTAACCTTGTTGAAGGAATGGAATTATTAGGTTAAGTAGGGATATTGCAGTAAAGTAGCTGAGTTGATTCAGTACTTATAATTACCAATATATCGTAATTGTGGAACTTGACATAAATATGCTCATTGAGTGTATAATAAGCAATGTTTGGCGAAAATACCAAAGCACTGGAGAAACTAATGCATTTTCAAAAACTATAAAAATTAAAAATACGTATAGATATAAATTATATGTAGAAAAATAGCTATTTTTCAAAAAAGCTAGATCGAGCTTAATATTAAACTGGATTTAGGATGTTCAATTGCCAATATTAAGTGTAATTAACATTATTTTAACAAACATTAGTTGAGAGATAGCAATTGACATTGCGATTATTAGTAACTTTTTACTAAAAGCTTATTATTTAGGTAAAATAAATATAAATAAAATAGTTTTAGATATATTCTTCCTCAACTAGGTATTATCTCCGGAGATCATTAATTTCAACTCCATGAGGCACTAACTAATATTTTTTTAAAATGTTTTATGAGGTACATCTATAATTTTTTAAATCCTCAACAATAATTTAAGGCTCTTTTTATATCTGGTATAAATATAGAGGAAAGCTGTGCCTTGAGTCCATGTTAGGAAATGAAAATTATAAAAAAAAAACATTATTGATATAGCCTATATAACGAAGATAAAAGGTTACTTATTTGGGAACTGAATAATGGGACTGGATCCCTCATTGGCATTATACTACTAACTCCAGAGTAATTCA
>NW_027110400.1:466424-471606 GCF_000696795.3 Halyomorpha halys
TCAGTAAAAATCGAGCGTGACTCAAATCACCTCCTTGCACAACAGTTGCAATAACTTAAGGCTCTTTTTACATCTGGTATAAATATAGAGGAAAGGTGAGTGTTGTCTTCATGTTAGGAAATGAAAATTATAAAAAAAAAACATAATTGATATAGCTTATAAAACGAAGATAATAGATGGTTACTTACTTGGGCATATATATATTTATTATATATATGCAGCTATAATGGGAGTGGGTCGCTTATTGGTAAGGCATTATACTACTAACTCCAGAGTAATTGAGTAAAAATCGAGCGTGACTTAAATCACCTCCTTGCACAAACGGTTGGTCTATAACCGTACTTCCTTAAACTATACATTGCCTGACATTTTCTGGCCCATATAATGGTTACTCAATTAGTTAACAACCTAATCTAGCCACAGTGCGGAGGTCTAGTGCAATCGGTGGGTCTGCCACGAGGTAAATATCAAGCTGGATTAGAGCTAGCGCCACTTCTGACACGAGATTACTAAGGTGGCATCTTATCACTATCTGAACTTCCATCTGACCTCTGGTCCCCTTTAGTAAAACAAAGTCCGATCGTTCTGTTCAAATTCATGTACTTATAATATCTGGAACCCTCAACAAAGCAAATTTCATAATCTTCACATTTTCAAATTTCCTCTCTTCTCTGATAAAATTATTTTTAAATTATTTTAGGCAAGAATCCATTTTTTTTTAAATTATCAATTCGATTGTTTTTTTCTCCTGAGTACTGACTTTGTTAATATTTTTTGCAGATATGAATAATGTAAAAATTATTCAATTAACCTATTATTACCTCAATAGGTTGATAACTTGTTGAGTAACCATCCTGTGTGACAGAAAATGTCAGGTAACTCAAAAAAGATTAGGGTGGGTTCTGGTAAACAGAAACTGTCTCATGACTTGAGGGTTTAAATGACGGAAACAGTCTGTGATGAGGTTTATATATATGTTTGAACTATATGCATATTCCATGCGAAACAACACCAGGAGGCCCCTCACCTCCGGATTTTAAAAATAGTACCATTTAGAATGGATATTTCATAAGTAACAAATAAACATTACAGGTAACCTTAAAATACCAAAGGTAGTAAAAAGTAATACCCAACACGATTTATTCCTTTTTTCACAGTAAAGCACTCACTAATTCACTTTTTCTTCTCTGTTTTAGAGGGATCGAAAAAAAAAAAGAAAAGAAAAATGAGGTATATAACCAGATATAAAAAAATTCTTCAACTAGGCCAAGAAGAACGGATTATCCTAGGTTACTAACCTTTTCTAGTCAGAGTGGGAAGCGTAAGATTTAATTTATGTTAATGGGACTGACAAATAGTCACATACATTTGAAAATTACAACCCAAATAGTTGGAAAAGTTGAATAATGCAGCAGATTTTTGATAGAATACAAAATAATAATATATAAAATGCCAAAACGAAAAATTAATAACTTTGGTGCATTATTGGTACTTTAATTTTTCTTTCTAAATTTGCTGAATTTGCATGTATTGCGTGGAAATTGGAGACAGGGACCGTGACAGTGACGTGTGTCAACAGGACGATGGCATTGCAGCAGCTGTATTAGGAAGGGCAGTAATATCATGATGAAAAATCCTGATTATGAAGAGCCGTCAGTACCTGGCATAAATCATTAGCTCCAATTCATCACCTCACAGCGGTGAGAGCTTTATTACACCTTGTTAATTCCTGTTTTTACAATTAATGATTTATTGTAAATAATTATTAAATGTTCATTTAAATTATTTCCCCTATAATTTTTAAGTAACGCCTAACACACCAGATAGGCGAAAAGGATGACAATCTAAAGTATAATTTATTATTCTTATGCCAAAAGTTAATAACGTCTCTAAAGTAAATGATTTAATAAAACTTCTACAGTTGGAACATATTCACTTTAAAAATTTATTACCTACATGAGACGCTCCTATAATAATATATTAATAATAATTTTCTAAAACTAGATATATTCGCTTTTGATAGAACATTCTTCAATTATTAAATAATTTTTCTTTTGAGGTTAAATGATTTCCAATTTAATGAAATTTCTTTATTAAAATTATCACTACATGGTTTTACATGGTACAACGTTTCGGGACCACTGTCCCATATTCATGCACCTTAAACCTCATAATTTTTCAGGTTAATGGCTGTGCTAAGGAGTGGTGAAGATGCACAAATTGTGACATGATTTCTTAGAAGAAATTATGAGGTTTAAGGTGCATGAATATGGGAAAGTGGTCCCGAAACGTTGTACCATGTAGTGATAATTTTAATAAAGAAAATTTCTTTAAGAATTGACTCACCAACAAACTTCCTACAGAGATAATCCAGATTCAATTATTAATGATATTAGTCATGGTCCAGTAAACTTTTATACAAAACAGCATAATTTTTTTTCAGTACAGGAATGTTTTCAATTGTTATTGAAATACTAGGAAGAGCCAAATATCGATCACAAATTGTATTATTAAGGCAATAATATTGCGTAAATTTGTAGTTTTTGATATCTAGCAATTGAATATTAAATACGTAAAATAACATTTAATTTACTATTAAATAAATAAGCACCAAAGTTATTTTACTCTGTAGTAACATTGGTGAAAAATATGGAAAATGACCTTGTATTAAAAATTATACATGTAGTATACATGTATGTCCAACTAACAATTTAGGTGAAAAAATTACAAAGATGATAGATATATATAAAAATATAATCAATATCACAAAAACATATGAAAAGATAACGTAACATAACAAAATAATTTAAATACAAGATTAAAAAAATAAAAAAACTACATATTCGTACCTATATATGATATTTACTTTCAGTCTTAGAAACTCTCATTATGAGGAGGCTCCTCACCTCCAAATATTTCTAGTCGAATTCTCTTGGAACGGACAAATCAAACCATCAGATAAGTATTTTACAGTATACCTTCAAGTACTAATGGCAGAAAAAGGAATGGAATGAAATGAAAAATAGTTTTTTATTCTACGATTAGGTTCCTCTAGAACAATTACAAAGGCAATTTTAATTTTATAATAACATTTATTGGCTATAAAACAGTGTTAATTGGCCATAAAAATATCTAATTTGAGTTAAGTAACCATATGTAATGCAACTTATTAATTTAATTCTGTTTTTTCTGTTTTAGAGGGATCGGAAATAAAAAAGAAACTTGGAAACTCTGAATCAAGTTTTGCCGCCCTCGTGTGGAAAGCAAAGCAGGGCTCCAAGAGATTTAAGAGAGTTATTGTAGCTTTCGTTTAATAAATAATGTATTTTGAAGTCCGATGAAGAAGTTTGTTTAATGTTAAGTTTACAAGGTTAGGTTTTACAAATGATGTACAGATCATTTCACTATCTAAATTGAGGTCTAAATTTTTTTTTTTGCGATAGAGTCGATCGTAGATTTACCTGACCAGAATCCGTCAAGCATGATAATAAACAAAAAATAAAAACATAAAATTGAACAATAGTCCTTTAAATCCAACTTGATTGTTCATTCCATCTGGCTTCTTCATACATTAACGAGTACTCCTATCTTCCTCATCAAGGAGATTTTATCCCGGATGTCATGAAGACTTAATACTGCAGCCGGAGAGCCCTAATTAAAATAGTTGAATGAAGGTAGCTGCAGAAGAATGCCCCATTACACCGGGAACCCGGCTCATATGAAGAAATCTGCTAGTTGGAACAGAGACGACTCAATCCTATGTTAATGATCCTTGGTAAAAAAGAGAGCCTTTTGAACCGGGAGCAAGAGAAGAGAGCAATAAACACAATTAGAGAGTGGCTGAGGGGCCGGAGTTAAATCCCGATGAGTGGCCCATAACTCGGCCTCTCTGTCCCGCCAAAGTCGGAACTCGCCAGTGAGTTGCTTTATTGCCTAACCCTTAGCTCTCCATCGAATCTATTTCTTTGTAGATCCTCATCTTTATTCCCCAATTATTCAAATATAACCCGTTAAGACTTCGTAAGGCTGTCATAAGTAAGGATGCTTTAGAGGTGTGCATCTCATCATGGCTGACTGGAGGTGTCTTGTATAAATCCTTTTATATAAAGGATTAACTCTGCTGCGTCTTAAAAATATGAAATCGTTTTTAAGTGCCAATTGCCCATGAAGCATTCTTTATTAGGCTCATTAAGAACCTTTTGTTGGAGATGAATCCGAAGTTGTCATAAAGAGGTATGTTTACTATTAGGGTTATATATCTGAGGGTACAGAGGCGATTTTTTTTAGTGCGAAGCTGTTCGGTAATAAAATTTAAGGACTCGCGGATTTGAGTATTTATCAAGTTCATAATGAAAGAATAACCGTCCACAATATTTCGTGCCAACAATATAACTTGGGGATGCATAGATAGTAATATATAGATAGTTCTCTTTCCCAAAAGGAGGGTATTGTATTCAGGGGTATTTCATAACCTGCTCATTTTTAGATATTTTTTGACCAAATGTCAAAACCGATTTTCGAGTTAATGACTCTAATTATTCAATGAGATCCCATTTTAACGATTTGAGCTCAAAAAATGAAAAAATATTATCTTAAATGAGCTAAATCTGTCCATCTGTTTCTTTTTAACCATTTTCTAAGCGATCTGATTTTGATCAGCGCGATTGATTTTTAAGTTCGATGTCGCAACTTACTTAGTAATATCATGTGATTGTTATGAATGCATTTGTGCTCAGAATACTGGAAAAATAATTTATAATATTTCATAACCTCCTTTAATATGCTGACCAGCCTCTGAGGGAGAAGCAACCTGTTTCGTGCTATACAGGACGAAGCGATTTCATGGTTTTTACCATTTCGCCAACCGCTGAACCTGCACCAGGAAGCGGCTCTACGACGTCACCAGATAAGCCATTATTCTATTAGCCATGAGACCATCCAATGCTCCGTCTTATATCATATTATCAAATAAAATAATTTAATTTAAACTAACACCCACTAACTCGATTGTCCCCACAGGGAATTTACATGGCTTTAAAAGAAATATGTATGTTGATTGATAACCAGAAAGGTCTTCTGGTTCCTCTCCCTCCCCCTTTATTATATACTAATTTAATTACAATTTAAAAATACAATCGGGGTACCTGAGTACAGTACGGACAGGTCCCGATGTAAACCAGAT
>NW_027110400.1:471656-473780 GCF_000696795.3 Halyomorpha halys
TATACTAATTTAATTACAATTTAAAAATACAATCGGGGTACCTGAGTACAGTACGGACAGGTCCCGATGTAAACCAGATCGCTATTGGTGGTACCCGTAATAGTAAAATAACTTCATTGTACAATAGTAATTGTTTATGTTTGGTTTGAACATTTTTATTGAACATAATCCAGAGAGCAGCTCATAAACAATTAGCTTGTGACGTTTTGCAGGTGCTAATTATAGACTATTTTGTAGTCAATAGTTGTGACAACCATGGTTGGTATGGTCTATCTTTTGTACATAGTATGTTTGGTTAGGGCATTCTTTACAAACAATTTTTAAGTCTACTGTAGTTTATGATTTCTATTTTCAGGTTCAAAGCACCATCCATGGATAAAAGACCATGATTATTTTAATAAACCATTGAAAAAAAAATTATAATTGTACTACAAATGCAATTAGTAAATGTGCAATCTGATCAATAAAATATGATAGTAACTTGTAAAGAAAGTACCCATGTGTGGCACTCCAGTGACATGTACAATGGTTCCAAATTATTATACTAACGAGTTATAAGTATTATAGTACCGAAGCTTTAAGTATCACATTATAAGTATTGTATGATAAATATTATAGTAAGTATTAAGTATAATAGTACCTACGCTAGCATTGGCGTACCCAGAGGGGAGCAGAAGGGCGCAGCTGTGAGTGAAAAAAATGATTAATTTAATAAAAATATTTTAATCTAGCATATAATAATTGCAATAAATAATAAAACTCTGCTACAATTAAACATAATGTTCTTAAAATTTTGGTTTGATTCGTTTTTTCCGTGCTGAAATGTTCTTCTCCCGATTGTCTATGGCTTGCCTCCCCATCCTGGCAGAATGTAAAGGGGAATTAGAAAATTTTGAGTTTGAATTTTCTCTATTTCTTTATAAAACAAATTTTTTTTTTGTTTTTGGTGCCATAGTAAATAAAGAGGTACATTATCAGCCAATTAGGTCACTGGGAAATTTTTTTTCAATTTTAATTTTAATTTATTTCAAAATTCAATGCTCAATTTGCTGAGACCCATTTTCAAGAACAGAAAATAGAAATTTTTCTATTAATCACTATAGCTAATTAAGTCTATGATGTAGATTGTAATAACGCTGCACACATACAACACTTATAGTATACACTCTTAACTACACGTGATCATCAATGTACACACACTTAACCATATTTATTCTAGTGAATATACGTATGTATATACACAAAATCGATCTCAACTAATTAAGATAATATTAATGCAAAATTATTTAATTTTCCTATCATGCTATATTGAATCTCTTATTAGAATTAGACAATCCAAAAGATATCTTCAAATTTCAAATTTTCGGAAAGAAATTCCTTGATCGGGATGCTAGTTCGGCACTCAACTAATATACTTTAAGAGTGGAAAAACTCATAAACGATCATAATTAATTATTGTATTAATATATCTTGCAAGATATGGCTGAACTTCTACAACTTAGTTATATGAGGAAGGTGTGAGAACAATGACCGATACTAATCCAGCCCGATAATGCAGCGGAGGACCACAATCTCATGCCCCGTGAGAACAGCCTCCTCAACTAACCGTTCAACGAAATGGATCGGTCAACCGCAGCCACTTATAGTTATCATTATCATATCTATCAGGCAATGATTATTGATTGATTGATTACACATTGCCATTAGGCCTTCCAAACCCAACTATTCTCAACTCGAATATGATACGGGACTGTTTAATAATTTTGAAAATAGTAGTACTTACGTATTGCTTTCAGGATCCACACCTTGTTCTTCACCTGTATCATTAAGAAAATCTGACCCTCTTTTAAAATGTGTTACAAAAGACCACCCATCATTTACCATACTGCTAAATATACAGTATGCACATAAATGTACAATCTTAATATAACGCAATAAATTCTTGTAAAGGAAATCCACAAAATGATATCGACACGAACAAATGAATGAAATTATTAATTGAATTAGTTGTTACCTAAAAATATATTTCCTTTTATTTTTTATTAAGTACCGTCGTTAAACACAAGTTTTTACAATTTGTGGCTAGTGTCATCGCCCATCTCCAGAAAATATTATGTTCCAAAA
>NW_027110400.1:474831-476358 GCF_000696795.3 Halyomorpha halys
ATATATTTAAAAGAAAATTTATGCATGGTAGTAAATTTAATATTTACCAAACTCCTAAACATTTATTAAATTGAGCATTATATATATAAATATTTTATTGTTTGCATAGTCATGCTCTACAATGAGGGAAAAAAAATTTGTTTCGAGCAAATAATATCTTCAACTAAGTATTAAAAACCGCATGTACCTAGTATAATTTAAGATTAATAACTATTATAGCTAAAACATTACTGCAATGTAGAACAAATTGTAATAGGCAATGAGTTATAGAACAAATTATAATAGGGAATAGAATTGTAGACGAAATTGTAATAGACTAGAATAGCAATGTAGACAAATTGTAAGGAATGTTTTAATTTTATATTATGGTATGTACGTGTTTTTTGATAAATAGTTGAAGAAATTATTTGTTCCAAAAATACTGTTATTTTCATTGTTCATTCAAGGCATGACTATGTAAACAATATAGTTGTGAAACGTCACTTTAATATAGTTATATTATTGACTAATCCTTAAGATCCACAAAAATATATTTGTAACATCTGTGGAAATTTTTAGGTGTCCAATGGGCGACTAGACCAGAGGTTCCCAGTCTTTTTCGGTTCGCGGCTCCCTAAATAATCGGATTTTTTCCGAGTCGCCCTTAATACATCAGATTTTTTTTTTTTTTAATTTCCGACTTTCTTGAAAAATTAGAAAACTTTCCTTTTTAAAAGCGATTACCCATTTAACAGCGAAAAATTAAAAACAGATACTTACTATTTTCCTTGGGATAATATAAAGTATCTAATTTTAACTGTTTTGGTAATATTCATATTGTGACTGGACAATCACCATGTGGTTAGGTTAGTTGAAAGATAAATTAAACACGAATTTTAGATTCACAAACAATTTATAGAACGTCCATTGATGATAACACATAATTAAAATTATTAATGGGATGGATGGGTTTGATGTTCACCGCACAAATTCTAAAATCTGGGAATAAAATTGTATATGGGGACCCTTATTTCTTGTTCAACGTTAATTTTCGAAGAATATTTACTTTTTATTGCCGCGATCGCCGCAAACCCAGCTTGGCACAAATAGGATGTTGCAAATTGAATTAATATTCGTAGAGCTTTACCACTAAGCATTGGATATTCCCCTTTTACTGATATCCAAAAATCAGAAAGTTCCATAAGCTACCATATTTTTACTTTAAAGTATTATCGCAAGATAAACCAATAAATAAGATATTCCTCTCCTAAAGAAGAAAATTCTGATGGGGCCTTGGCTCTAAATGGGTCTTGAATCCATGTAAATTTATCATTATCTGCTTTAAAGTATTTTTCTAACTTTATTATAAGCTCTGATAGGTGATCAACAAAAATGAATTTTATAATGCATAAGACAAATTACCAATTTACCTAAATCACAAATTACCAGTCTTACCAATTTGATGTCTATTGGCGGTCCCGGTTCGAATCCGGCCTGGGACGTTGACTTTTTTCATTGAGTGGCGGTCCCACAAAATGAAGAACTTTG
>NW_027110400.1:476408-514492 GCF_000696795.3 Halyomorpha halys
ATCATAATGAAATATATTTAAAAGAAAATTTATGCATGGTAGTAAATTTAATATTTACCAAACTCCTAAACATTTATTAAATTGAGCATTATATAGATGCATTTTATTGTTTGCATAGTCATGCCCTACAATGAGGGAAAAAAAATTTGTTTCGAGAAAATGAGTCTTCAACTAAGTATTAAAAACCGCAATTTTATAATGCAAGACAAATTAATTTCATTGGAGGTTACAAACTGGTGCAATAAGGAAAAACAATCACAGATACACTCTTAATTAATTTTTATTTTTAATAGCTTGGAAATTCTAATAAAATTGCCGCATTGTTTAATTGAATATTTCGCGGCGCCCTTATGACGGCACCGCGGCACACACTTGGGGATCAGTATACTAGATGAAGTGAATCAATGGTTCTCATTATGTAAGCACTGCGTATTTTTAATTTGTCTGTGTTAAAAAGTACATACAGTCAAAAATTGCTTCTTTTTTGAAAGATATCTTGTAAATAAAGAGGAAAAACAGTTATATTTAACTAAGTCAATATTTGCTTTTTAATTAATGTTTTGCAATGTAAAGTGTACAGATGGAAAACAAATTTTTACAAAGAGACTTAAATATATTACTTCTTTTAAAAATACCCATTTCATCAATAAACAATTGCTTATAATTTTCCACATTATACTACCATTTGGTGACTGATTAATATATCTTGCGAATGATATATATGCTTCAATATATTTATATATTATTTGAATTGAATATTTTTTTTTTTTATTCGGTTAAATTTATTCACAAATCATTTATTTCTATGAAATATTTTGGTTGGATGAACTGAAATATAAAACACATGGGACAGTCTGTTTCTCCTGAAGTGAACCGAAGAACTATTTGAAAAGAAGGATTTTTTCTATTGCATTAAAGAGGAACTCTGGGAACTGAAACACCCACTATTGACAGAACTGGCGATGGGAGCTAAATAAAAACACACAATAGGACAGCCACTGATCCGATACCATTTCGTACTTTAATAAAAGAAAAAAATACAAAAAAATAAAAATAAATCATTTTAATGGTAGGAGGCGAGGAAATAGAATTGTGATGAACTGGCTCCTGGATAAAAATCTACCAACTCTATCGACTCGATAAAGATTTACGCCGGCTCAAATTGCCTCAGAGCTAAATTTTATTTTTAAAATGGCTACCACATGCGGTAGCAGGGGAGAGGGGGAAGACCAATTTTAATTTGCATCAGTTCTTTTTTCATCTGGATTTGGGGTCGGTATAGATTAGGCGAGATATATAGATCGAATCTAGCGATGCTCTCTCATAACTTTAGTCACAGTTGCTGATTTGTGAGAGTGGAAGTGTGGTGACCTAACATATTTCTGTAGCGTTTTTAATGGGAAATTCATAAACAACTTTAGGATATAGCAAAAAAAAGTTAAATCTCTACGCCCTGTCCATCAAAGTTTTTATTTTTTTTGTATTTTATTTTAAAAACAATTATAAATATGATAATTATACGGATAAATTAACATTAGGAGACATAAATACTCTTTTCTTGATTGTTTTTATAAAACCAAGGCGATATAATTATTTGTACTATACTTTTTTGCTATATTTTATTTTAAATTAATCAATATATTTTTACACATATAAATGTGTTATATAAATAAACCAATATCATAAGGAGAAGAGGATGAGGAAAATGTTTTAACTAAATAACAAAAATTGAAAGAAATAAGAATATGTAACAATTAAATAAAAAATTATAACTATAATATATAGACTATTTATTGTAAATTGTTCAACAAGAATAAAAAAATTAAATACAAATCAATGAAACAATTATTTCAAATGCTGACGGTTTAGTTTGTTCAAAACTTCAAAGGAGTGATATATCCGATTTAAGCACTTTTCAGTTCAGCCAGTATTTATAATTTTTTTTACTAAAATTTATATGCAATTTGATATAATATGCGAAGAAATCGCAGGGATTTTTTTTGGAATAGAAACTGAAAATTGTAGATAACTATTTTTTTTTTCATCAATATTAATTTTATAAATCAATATCAAAAGGGTTAGAGAAAAGAAAATCATATTGACCTTAAAAAAAAAAAAAATGGGGTGAATTTGAATAACGACTATAAATCATAATTTTAATATTTTATTTTATACAACTTTATACATTTTTTAAAAATAATTTTATCATTACTGCTTAGCTTTTATGTTCAGGAACAAATTAATGGAAATAGCTAATTATTGAACAGAGCTCATCTACAATTCTATGAAATTATTATCTCTGCCCTTGCAAAATGATAACAATGGCTGAGTATTTAGATTGCGGATTGCTAAACCGCAATACGGACCAATCAAACAGAGTTTGGAGGGCAAACATACATAGATTTATGTTTCTTGTCGAGATCACAAGGGTAAATAGGATGCGTTGAATCTAAAACAGCCTCATTGAGAAATTGGTGACGGTCAATCAGCGCATGCTAATTGAGAATCAAGAGAGATAATTGCCGGTTTACATTGCTTAATGAACTCAGGTAAGTTGTGCAAAATGTAACATAAACCTGGATCATTGGTTTTGGACCGGCCAATATACACAATGTTCTACGCTACTAGGAAGCCGTTTACATACCCCGCCTCTCTCTGTCCTCATCACATGCAACACAAGTTTCTAACAGGTTACAAATTAGGAAATCATTTGCTTTGAATATAATTAGTAAAAAATAATTATTTAATTTATAATCGTTAACTCTTTCTTGAGACTGGTAATTTTTTTTAAAAATAAATAATTTAATTTCTATCCATTTTAGACTCAAAACCTTTTTATTTTTCTCAGGGACAATCTACTAAAACCAGCTTTTATTACATGTATGATCCTCAAACATTTCAAAATAACATTATTATTTATAATTTACCTTAATAAAATTTTGGAATTATATTATTTAAAAACTCTAACTCCATGCAGGATTAAACTCTATTATGCCCAGGTCAAACAACAACTTCAATGAAATATTAAAGACATTAGGTAAAATATATTTTTTTGTTAATAAGTATATCCCGCATATGTTGAATTACCTAATTAGTCAATATTCACTTACAACAATTCAACAATGCTTGTAACCTTCCTCCTCAGTTCAAGCATTAAAATTATTTATTATAACGACACTTTTGTCAATTTTCCTCTTTATTTCATTAGTAAAATTCCTATCAAGGCTAATGATAATTATCCACATTCAATTTATCCTATATTATTCATAAATTAATTTTACTTAATATCTCTGCATAGTGTTGGTTTAAATTTCTTGTATCTGTTTTGAAATTCACTGTATATTCAATATTTTCAGATATGTAAATGGATTCAAGTATTTTCCTTTTTGAATGTATTATTCTCTTTATGTAAAATCATTGTATTTTCAAAATCAAAAATATACTGGCTTTTGGTTGCATGCTATACTAGTGCCGTTTTATTTGAATTTGATAAATGATTTTAATTTTGGTTTTAAGTGAATATTGACTAATTAGGTAATTAAACATTCGTGTGATATACTTATTAACAAAAAAAATATATTTTACCTAATGTTTTTAATTTTTCATGGAGTTAGACTTTTTAAATTATATAATTCCAAAATTTTATTTAGGTAAGATAAATTATAAATAATCATGTTAAGTATTTTGAAATTTTTGATGATCATACATGTAATAAAAGCTGTTTTGCAGTAGATTGTCTCTGAGAATCTAACGGCCGAAACGTTATAAGTATATATATATATATAAAAATAAAAAGTTTTTGAGACTAAAATGGATAGAAATTAAATTATTTATTTTTTAAAAAGAATTATTTAACTATAAAATAATTAGTTATTATTTTATTAAATTCATTAAATTGCGGTAGTTTAAAGTTTATAGCAAATATTAAAAAAAAAAAAAAAAAAAGAATTTTATGAATAACTAAAGGACAAAAATAGAGTCATCCGATTAGAAATAAAAAACGCACGATCTTCCTCGATTGCATTTTATATTTGTTAAACTGTTGTATTATTTTTCGCACCTCGTAAAACCCTCAAATTTATAGCTACAGAAAAATAAAATTCTTGTTCATAATTTTTTCATTCAATATAATATTGACTTTAAGTCAGAATAATACAGAAAGACCTAGTCCCTGTTTCATAATAAAAGCTAATAGTATTAGTTGATAGTACAAGTGTAGAAATTAGTGTGGTAATAATACTAATACTTATTTTTTCATTATAGGGATGACTATTAGTGATATTACAGGAATTAAAAAATACTAAAGTACAAGTTACTATTGTAGAAGTCTGGGTAATTGAATTAAGATAAATCGACAAGACTAATAGTATTATTTTGTACTAGGGTAGAACAGGGCCCTGGTCTTTAAATTTTTTTTTTTTTTCGAAAATAGTGATAACTTCAATAAAATCCCCCCCCCCAATCTTTTTATTTATTTTAGCTTATTTTATTTATTTACAGTTTTATTTAGATTAATTTTCTTTACTACTGAGCTCTTTAATATTTTTTAGTTAGTTAAAAACTATCATTATGTTTATTCAATTATTTTGAAAATGTATAAATGATAATATGAAGAGCAAAATATACATTTTATAATATTCAATATCGATACTGTATCTTATATGCTCGATATTAGAGTGGTAACTGAATGTACGCACCGCACCAGAATTTTAAAATAAATTTTTATGATTTTTATTTATATAGTTGTAATTTATTGCAGTATTTGTATTTCAAAGATTAAATTTAAATTTTAAATATTTTTCAAATTTATTGTCTTTTTATATTTTTAGGATTGCTGATTTTATAAACAATTATTCCATTACAATTAAAAAAAAAATTGGTAAGAACATTTTTATTCATTTATTTATTTTGTTAGTATTGAGCTTTTTGCTTGTAATTAAAAATGGACCAATGGCCGAAAAACTTTTTTTTTCTGTGGTATCAATAAACTGTTAGTGACGAAAAGCTTGAACACATGTTTGAAAATACGATAAGAATAAACAATAATATATAAAAAATGTATAATTATTAGACCTATTGGTACTTCAAATATAAATTCTCGTATATCAGTGTAATTGGTAAATTATTAAAAAAATAAATAAATACAAATATATTTGCTGATAATGAAGTATTGATGAGGGACCGAATTATGATTCAGCTGAATTGGGAAATTGTAAATTTATTGGTAAATACATGACATGAAATTCCTAGAATAAGATAATGGGGTAATAAGAAGACAGATAAGAACATAAATTATTCCCTAAGGCAACTCAAGTAGGAATAATCTAACCTCCAGCGGTAAATCATCTGATTAAATCAAAAGTCTCATTTCACTTAATTCTCGGCTCAGGGTTTGGGCTAATTGAACATGTTCCTTGAGCATTTAATGGGAATACCCTTATTTCTCTCGGTCTTAATGTATTCTGCTATTCGTTTAAAAACATAATTACCGATAGATAAAATAAATAAATAAGCTTTTATTTAGTTTTGTACTGCCGAGCCAAGAAAACACTCGAAAAATGAAAACCCATCCAAGTGGTGGCTTTGACAGGACTTTAATAATAATTATTTGATTTTTTTTTTCAGATTTATAATTAAATCCACAACCATGCATGAGGAATTATTTATATTGTAATGATATAAAAAACGGGATTACTCTGAAAATATATTTTTTTAAATTTTATTTTATAATAATTTATTTATTGTTATTTACAACTGTATACACATATATACAACAAGTAAATTTGCTGTAGGTGACATAGTGACATGATAAAAACATGTGGAGAATCTACCCACTGATAGAACTCCAATAACATTTCTAGAGGAGATCTCGAGGCCATCTTCTTTTCAGACGCCTAGGAGGATTATTAGGTAATGGAGGAGAAGCCAGGTTAGAAACAAGTGGATTTGGGTGGTTGAGAAGTTTATCATGGAAGGAATGGTATCCGGTTCTGGCCAATTCGCCAACATAATTTGGATTATTAGGGTGAAAAACAGCAAATGGTTATCATAACTCAATAGTTAATATTTGAAACGAACAAAATATTATAATAGGCTGTATATTACTTTTTTTTTATACGAAGTTTTTTTGACTTTCAAGTCCTGAGCCTGATATTGAGAAATTTCGAAATTAACCAACGACCTTGTATACTCAGGGCACTCGTCAATAAAGCGTTATAGAGTTAATAATAATTATTTGATTTATTTTTTATTTAGAGTAAAATCCCCAACCATGCATAAAGTTTAATGAGGTGTATCAAGATACACCTATTTATCGTATCAAAGATAACGTATTTATGTAAAAACATTATTTTCTAAAAAGGAGTTGTTGATAAGAATATTATTCGAAAAAAATATCGATATATAGCGAAACAATAATTTTCAGAATGATATTATTGCTTTGATAATTTCTTATTAAAATAGTAATTCAAAGTATTTGCACAAATATCTATATCTATATTATAGATATTTGAATAATATAAATAATTAATCGATAAATATCGAGATTTATATCAACTATTTAATATCGATATTTAAACTGTTACCAATATCTATTGTTGTTAGCAATAGATTATACTAAATGGCCACATTTAAATCGATACTGCAATAAATATTACTAAATAAATGAATATTTGTTTGCAGGGATGTTTGCATAAATGTAGAGAGCATTTTGCGTTTAGAGTTTAATTTGATTTAAATAACGTATAGGTAAGTTTTCCATATATTAATAATGTAAATTATACAATAACCAGTTGATTTTTGGCAGGATTTGGGTGTTTTTTTACTGCACACATATCCAGTCTCTAGCAATGGCATCCTTGTCTGATTAATAAGGTTATTAAGAAAAGAAAATCTATAATATAGTATTTTTGTATAAAAAATAAAAATATTTGAGATTGTAAATACTTCAAAGTAAGAGGTGTGGAAAAAAGGGTGGCCTAATCTCGCCCCACTCGATGGGTTCAGATCATGTAGAATGCTGTATTTCATGTCATTTTTTAATTTTAGAGGCTTTTTAAATATTGCTCCATTTATCTATCTTAAAGTTTCCTCTTCCCGCTTTAAGTTAATATTCCAAAAGTGATATAGCACCGTTACTCCCCGGGGGTCTTAGCGGGGCGGGTCCGGCGGTTTTTCAATTTCAGGCGCTTCCTAGAATAAATGAGCTAAACTACCTCAATATCGGATTATTTTACGTTATTAAAATTACATCTCGAGATTTTTTCTTCATAACGATTAAGTCCACTAGGTTGTTATTGTCATACCAATATTTTTAAATTGTAGGGAGTTAGACCAGGTGGTCAATAAAAGTATCAAAATAGTCTAAGACACCTATTTATTGTTAACCAAAGTTTTGTGGATACATAGTTGTCATCTTTATTTCAATCTGACAGCCCTGACGAAGTTCTACCAAGTGTGACGAAACCTTGGTCAACAATAAATAGTTTTCTTCTACTATTTTGGTACATTTATTGACCGCCACTCGGACTATCTTCCTACACAATCTACTTTATACGGTCAACTATTTTCTTCCGATATTTTTAAATATTATAAATAAAAGTATTTTATGTAATATCATGGAGCGTAATCAAAAAGTCTATTTAATATTTAATGAAGATGAAAATTTGTTGGATATGAACACTAGACGATTTTTGGACGATTTTCTCCGAACCAAAACTTATTATCACAGTGCTATAAATAGACAGACTTAATGTAGCTATATGCTATGACATATCCTAAATATATGATATATGCGTATAAAATCGATTTCTTATAATTTAATTCAAGTGCGCTCAGGAAATAATTACTGCCTACAATTTAGCCTCGGGGGCGAGGATATAGGATGTTAATGGATTTTTGCATAAATGACGAAAATTGTAAAGCTATAAATTAATGTTTATTAAATTAGCTCTCTCCAAATGGTTAGTTAGTGCGTTTGCTTATTTTCTTTCACTCACGTTTGCAATTATTTTATGGATACCTACTCTTTAATTTCCCTAATCATTTTTAATCGAGGGTTCAAATATTTAATGGATTTAGTATTCACTTCACCATTATGTACATAGGGTTTCACAAACGTGCATTGGTTGCCAATGATAAAAAAAATCGAATTAGGATTCTGAATCTCCATGTTTAATGGTTTTATAGTAGCTTAGTACCCACTAATAGAGAGTTGCGGTGTGGTTAAAATAAATTTTATATACTTTGTAGGAAGAAAGGCCGGGTCAATAAAGGTACAAAATAGTAGACAAAATATTTAATGTTAACCAATGTTTCGCCATGTGAAAACTCTGTATAATTACTGGTTAAAATTGATGAGTCAGTTAATGAGAGTTAAAAATGATACGCAGAGGGAATAGAAAATGGCGGCTTTTCTAAAACGTTAAAAATAATTAATTTTTCATTCGGAGCTCTATATCTTAAAAACTACCAACAACACTAGAAAATCTAATATAACATTATTTAAAGGAGAGTAAATTTGCTGAAATATGAGCCCTAGTGAATTTATTTTGAAAAATTGATATCTCCAAAACCATTTGACGTACAGATGTCTGTTAGCTCTCAAATTAAAGCTAGTTAGTCACTTTGTTTTTGACTGCCGTCAAAACAGGTATGCATTTTGTCTCATCATTTGATTTGTATTTTTTTTTTCTTTTTTCATCTCTCTATTTGTACTTTCTTTAATATTTCTTCTCTTATTTATCTGTTACTATTACCCTTTTTATTTACTATTTAATTACCCTTTAATTTTTCTTATTATATCTTACGTTTTTACATTTTATACCCCTGTTATTTTACACTTATGTTTTTTCTTTTTTGTAACTATAGTGTTTGTATCTTTTTTAGCCCTGACGAAGCCCTGCAACGTGGAGCGAAACGTTGGCTCAATAAAATAGTATAATTATCTACTATTTGAGTTTTTTTTTTACCGCAACCGGACCATATTCCATTCATCTATACACACGGTCAATCAATAATCTTCCAGAAAGCTAATTTAATGGGCTATAAAGTAGTTTAATACGTTTATCGTCGTTGGAGTAGTAGTTTTTATGATATTTGCTAAAATATTTGATTTATACATCACATAGTTCCTGAGAATAAATAGCTCTATTAGGGCTCATATTTCAGCAAATTTACTCTCCTTTAAATCATGTTCTTTTAGATTTTCAAGTTGTCGGTACTTTTTAAGATATAGAGCTCTGAATGAAAAATTAATGTTTTTTAATGTTTTGAAACAGCCGCCATATTTTATTCCCCCTACCTATACTTGGCAGACTCATCAGTTTTGACTTGTGATTATACATAGTTTTCATTAAAGTAATAAAAATTTGGGGTGAAATAACTGCTTTTTTTTCTTCCCGACTCTTGTACAGCAGGACTTCGTCAGGACTGGATGAAAAACAATCTAAGAAGTAGCAAAACATTAAATATTATTAAATTGTACCATACATCGATATATAAAATTACGTAAAGAACTATTTTATGGAAATTAAATGATTTCTTACAAATGGGATTTATTTAGTGCATATAGAATAATGATAAATTTGATTTTTATTGTTCACCATGTTTAACATAATTATTTCAATTTTATTCTACGAGCTATTTGGAAGAGCAATCGGAATGAAAAAAAGGCAAACAAGTTTTTTTCAAATTAAATTGGAAATTCATTATTGGCTACAACGTGGAGGTAATTGGGCATTGAATAGCGGCTTGGTTGGAGAGTCATAATTGCAACAGTAGTTCGCCGAACCTCGAATGAAATATAATATAATAATAGATACAACTATAGATACAATTGCTGGAGCTTGGTAAGGAACGTATAATTATTAATGTGAAGAGTTATTAGGGAACCAATTAATGCTAAATATTACTTTTATTACCGATTTTCAGCTTTAAGTTTTCGCAGTACTGTTCGGTAATCACATGAAGATCGTAAATGAAGCTAAGAACAGAATTAGATAAAATAATCGGATTTGACGAAATTAAAAGAAATAATGTTCTTATATAACTAAAAAAATTTAGGGAACACATACTTTTTTCTCAGAAAGAATGAAATGCAAGATCAGATTAAAGCAATGCAACTAATTGGTCAATTAGTTTGAATAATTTATGTTTGGGATAGTTTTGTGAGAAATTAATGGAACCTACCGTCGCAAAAATTTTCTTGTTTTTCTATTATTATTTTATGTTATTAAATTTACTTTCCTCTTTTATTAAGAATCATTATTCTTATCTCTTTATTTTCTTTTTTTTTTCTTTTAATAAGAACATTGTATATAGTTAGGGGCAATCTTTTGTACGAGAGTATACCTCCCCATAGTCAATTGTTAAAATATATATATATTATAACGGTTATGTCAACCATGTAAAGCCCACCAGGCCGATCTGGTATAAAATAAAAAATAAAATTTTTATTTTCTTCTTACCGTTCACTTTATATTTTTCAGCTTCTTTTCTCTAAATAATTTGTTCATTCTCTCATTACCTAAAGCATATTTCAAGAAATATTTCCTTATACGATCATATTTCCTCTTTTAATTCATGCCTTTCTCCAAAATAAATTCCAATCTGGCTAGAATAGGTTGATTATTTGTCGAACAGCCCTACTGATTCTGGTGTGCAAAATAAGGTTAAATCGACTAAACAAACAAATCCCGCCAATTTAACCATTTCTTATCCACCTATATCCCCCTTCATTTCGAGCTTGAAATATATACGTTATTAGGAACATTTATTTAATTTCTCAGTTCTTACAGAACCTTATTTTTTTTATTATCATTATTATTTCATTTATATTTTTTTCATAGCTTAAAGCCTTACTTTTTATGACTTTATCATCCTTAGGTTTTCCTAGGATAAATAATGAGTATTGTTATTACTAGATGTGTTAGAATGATATTAGAAATTTCCAATTTAGTGATACAATTTTTACCCTGAACATGAACTAAGACTTAAACGATTGTATGTTTAAACTAGGAAAATAAAATCCACCTCAGAATTAAAATCTTTCGAATTCGGAACCGGTCCAAAGTCTTAATTAGTTTTTAGCAAATAAGCTCTTAAAAAGAAAGTTTTAATCATGCTCTACATCATTTTTTTTTTTAACTTCCTGCTATATTTTGTTTATACCTTTTCAGCCTATACCATTTCCGAACTGGCTTTTCATTCGGCTGTAGGTAAAAGAAAATTATTGCGAAAATGTAAAAAGATTAGATCTTTGATGCAATCAGATTTGAAAAGAGAAAGAGAGAGATAGGGAGATGAAAAGTGGGTTTGATTAGGCAGCTAACCCTTCCCCTCTCTCTTCCGATGTAGTTTATAATTGGAAGACTGTCGACTTTTGTGAAAAGTAATTTCAACCTTTTCAAAACCTTTTATACAAAAGTGACCGCATTTTTTTTTTTTTTTTCATCTTTCGTAAATTTTTTCTCTAAATATTGTGTTATGCCAGTGTCCTCTCACCACTGCTGAGATAACGATAGCAATTCACCGAGCATTATAGTGATTATCAGTATTAAGTAATTGAACTTTTGCCAACGAAGCTGAAATATGAGGGTAAGTTTTATTCCGATTAAAATTTAATAATTTTTAATATCTACAATCAACAGCCTGGTGATTTAGTGTTCTTCATGTCACAACAAGCAGTAAAGTTTGCTAATCCTATTTTACAATATAATTGCTTTTTTGTTTCATATTTTAGCAGCAATAAATTGTAGAATACATTCTAAATGAAATGAAAATGAAAGCTGATACTTGTGATTTACATTTCCTCGTTCTGGATTTATTTTGTTCTTCCATATTTTAAACGAATAATTTCAATTTTCAAAAATTTCTATGTGTTTCAATTTATTTATGTGTGAAAAAAATAAGAAGATATTCCTACGTCACCAACAAAAACTCAATCACTCTCAGACTGTCTCTAACTGAGCTGTGGTCTATGCAAAACCCTGGCCTTCGACAATTCTGGTATCATATATTATCTTATGGCTATATAAATATAAACATATAATTATGTAGTTTAAATATTATGGCATCCACACACAAGACTGAAACGACAAGAAACTGCTCGTAGATTCCGATTGCTACAACACTTACTTGACAAACGCTCTAAACTTCCCATTCACTACAAAAAATTAGTATACACTACGATAATCAGACCAATGTGGACATATGGAATTGAGCTCTGGGGCTCCACCAAACCATCAAATTCCTCCCGCATCCAATCAGTACAATCCAAAATCCTACGTAAAATCCTTGATAGTCCTTATTACGTTACAAATAAACTCATTCACAAAGACCTTAACATCCCATTCGTTGCAGAATTGGCCCAAAACTGATATGCGTCTTTTCTTTCCAAACTCCTTAACCATCCTAACCCATTAATTCTTAATCTTTCATCCTTAATAATCCCTGATAATCCTCCGAGGCGTCTGAAATGAAGATGGCCACGGGACCTTCTAATTTAAATTAATGTTTGAAGTACCACCAATGGGTGGTTCCTTCCCAAGATTTTCAAGTGTATATGAAACATACAACATATTTACTTATTGTATTATTTTATACAGTTGTAAGTTACATTAAATAAATAAATAAAAAAAAAAAATATTATGGCTGCAAAGGGCCCTATCTTTTGGCTGTATCGCTAGGATGGAAAATTAGTGCCTGAAATAGTCTTTGGTGCTGTCATATACAAAATATATTCTCAATGCAAGGATAGGTCATTTCTAAAAGAATAATAATATCCTTCTGGATTTTCTTTTTAGGAATTCTGATAAGTCAATTACAATAAATTTTTTGAGGTTAAAAACTTCCAATTTCAATATATTTTATTCTAAATTATGATAATGTTGCACAACGATTCGGTACTATCGTCCCATATTCATGTACTTTAATAAACCTAGAAACAATAATAATTCACTTTAAGTGCAATCCTCATCTTATGTATTTATGATCCATATAATTATTTTTACCTCATAATTAGTCAAACTTTTATAAAAACAAAAATTGCTTTGGTGAAATAACAAAAAAAACTGGAAACTAGATAAGAATATAAATTGCACAGCATTGGCCTACCGCAGCATAAAATTGAACCACAAATTCAACTTTGAAAACCCTAAAATAATAGATATAGCACAAAATACAAAAACCAGAAGATTATGAGGTAAATATAATTATATGAGTTATAAATACACATGGATGAGGATTGCTGTTATAGTGAATTATTATTGTTTCTAGGTTTATTAAAGTACATGAATATGGAACAATAGTTGGAACAATACCGTAACGTTGATAAAATATATTCGAATTGGAAGTTTTTAACCTCAAAAAATTTATTGTAATTAAATAATATCATTTAAAATTTTTTAAGGTTAATGACTTCCATTTTGAATGAAATATTTATTAAATATTCATAATTCATAATTAACCATTCTATTTGAATGGCTGTGCTAAGGAGAAGTGAAGATGCACAAATGGTTGACATGATTTCCCATATGAAATCATAAGGTTTTTTAAAGTGCATGAATATGGGACAGTGGTCCCGAAACGTTGTACAATGTTATGAATATTTAATAAATATTTCATTCAAAATGGAAGTCATTAACCTCAAAAAATTTTAAATGAATTGACTCACCAGACTTCCTATAGAGATAATCTAGATTAAATAATATCATTTTATAAAGGAAATACTTTATGAATCCTTTATTAACGAAAAAGGATAGCTTTTAAAGCCTCAGTAGAGAGTTGGTCACTTCAAGGGAATTGTTTTAAGAACTGTATAACTTTGGCTTACAACTGTCTTAATATTGTTCGCGCCTCGCGCCCAATAATATACAGCATAGGAGACTGTCATGGTCTGTCATTTAGAGTTGATATCTAGAGAGATTAGAGTTGTTGGAGGATACTCAATGAGACATGTTTATTCTCCTTTCATATAAAGTTATTAAAGTTTATCTACACTACACTGTCACCAAATTTCGTAACTACCGCTTTATCCGATCTTTAGCAGTCTCACCACCTCCTAAGAGCCAAGTCTGTCTACCGCCTCTGCTTTCTCCTTCTGTGCTCTGTTTTATAATATAAAGTACAAAGTTATACTATTAGCCTGATAGTTTGAACTTAATACAATTTCACATACTTTTATAATATTGACTCGTACTTTTGGAATGGTGTAATATCACCAATCGTTCTCTCCAAGATGAATCAAAAGGCAAATTAACGCTCGTAATTTGTTGTTTTTATACTTTTATTTGCGAACTGATACAATAGGCTTGATTATAAAACTGGGCCTACTTCCATTATCTGTTATGGCATTCTTTCTTTCACATCATTCACCCAATCTTATCTTTGATATCTCTTCTTCCGTTCTGATATCATAGGCTGCAAATGTACCACTTGCAGCAGTGACGTGGAGGATGTAAGGTATATAAATTTTGATTACCTTATTTACATTTGTGCCCTCAAACAATGCCTCATTTAAGATAATAATTATTAATAGTGTTATCTATTTTTTTTCTTTATATATTTGAATCTAAGAAAGAAAGCTTAAATATTTTTTGGAATCTATTTTTTATTTCTTTTTCTTTTTGTCTTTCCACCATAATAAATACCTATTCGTACCCTATAATATAAATAAATTTACACAACACAGTGGCTCTCGGTGTAAATGATCTATTATAGTTATTTATTTTAATCATGCCTTATGTAACGAGCTTTTAATTGAAATCCTATTAAAAATATTTCCCCAGTGCAAAGAAAAAGCAAAGTATCTGAAAATGGGTTATCATGGTATTGTTTTTTATTTTATCATAGTTTTCTGTTCTTTGTAATATTTAAAAAACCTAACTAAAACTTTGATATAACTAATTAAAGATGAAACTTGATTAATTGACTTATATCATGATCACAAAGCTGTACCTTAAATTAGCAATCATAATTTTAAAAAAAGTTCTCAGATAGTTTCAGATACACCATTGGACCGAAGACTCTGCGTAATACTGCTTACTAATTCATGCTTTGTTTTCTGTTTTAGAGGGATCCGGGAAAAAAAAACTTCAGATTCATTTTTTGACAGGTTTCATACTTTTCCTAAATTTAGAAATACATATTTCGTACCTTGATATACAATTTCCACTCAATTTTACTCACTGTTGAAACAACCAGATGAGAAATTATCCGGTGCTGTTATAATGGGGAGTTGTTTTGAACAAGGTGAAAACTACCGATCTGCCACACAGAAAATTATATGAACAATAAATGTTTGTCTACTTCAAAGACAAGTAGAATCTGCTACATCTATTACATTACAACATAAAAGAATCTTATATACTCAATTTACAATGCAGAGCAGGGAATATGTAATTTCTCTACATTAGTCAAAGATCTAAACGCACTTTGGCTTTGAAATGGCCGATATTTTAGGCATCAGGTCAGAAACAGATTAAACATAGAATGTGATGGATACATTATGAACTTTGCCATACATCTGGTACTGTGTACGTACGTCCGATTAGACACATAAAAATATTTATATGACACGAGCAGTAATTAGTTCATGTTCAATGAAATTAATTTATAGTTGTTTGGACAAATTTTCATTTGCCAAATTTATATTCATAGGTGAATATCATAAAAACTACTACCCCTGCGAAGATAAGTGTCATCAACTACTTTACAGTAAGTTATATTTCCTTTATTTTGAGTGTTGGCAGACATATGTGCGTCTTATGGGTCTAGAGATATATTTTTTCAAGAATCCAAAATTTTATACGGACAACTAGAAATTAACATTTTGTGAGTTTATTTTGTCGAATATCATAAAAACTGCTACTCCTACAAAGTATTTTATCTATCCTACAAACTAGTTTATAGGAAATTTAACTAACTTCAATTTGAGTGCTAATAGACATCAATATGTCACATAGTTGCTGAGATATAGGCTTGTCAAAATAAATTAATTAGTGTTGTTGGTAGTTTGTAAGATATAGAGCTCCGAATGAAAAATTAATGTTTTTTTAAGGTTTTTAAACAGCTGCCATTTTTTATTCTCCTTACCTATACTTGGCAGACTCATCAGTTTTGACTAGTAATTATATATAGTTTTCATTAAAGTAATCAAAAATTGAGATGGCAAATATGTTTGGACTAAAATTTCGTGTATTAATTTCACAATGTGATTAAACGGTTTATTTGTTACGTAAAACGTTTAAAATATGTGCAAACGGGGAAAAGAAGAATTATCGATTTTTCTAAATGTAGGTTTTGAACACTACGAATATAGGTTACTCTGTGGCGATTACCGTTCGAGTCTGGAGAGATAAAGAACAATAGGAAACTTTATCTCATAACTCCATTAGGAAGGGAGGGGTAGATATTATGGAAAGCCGGGAGTATTGGTTGGTTAGAAATGGAAGGAGGGGGGCTACCTATCGAAGGGAAAAAACACGACACAACAGCGGCTAGAGACAAAACGACACAAAACTCTTTTGTCCGCCTATCAGTTCCTGCTGCATCCACTGATGGCGGGAATTTTTGCTTTATTTGCCCTTCGGTCCTGGTGCAACTGCCTTCATTATCAGCCCTGTCCGACAGCTCAAGTTTGCTCCCATCATAATAACCTTTTGCTGTCATAGGAGTTGGCTCTACGTGTGCATTGTCCTCTTTGCAAAACCTCTCTCTGGCATTCACAGCGTCAGCCAAAAACTCATGACATGCTTTGTCTTTTTGAAAATATTAAAAATCTATAACACAAAAATGGGCCCATCAACAAATTGTTCCTAATTCACAGTCCTACAACATTAATAATTTAGAAATAAATTATTTTGTTTTGCTTTGGAAACATTCATAGGAATAATAGAGACTTTTTTTTATTTCTAATTGCCTCTATGGTATATGATCTCTAGTCATTTGCACTAAACTTAGAAGATATATAAGTTCATTTCTTTTATGTACTATATCGATGGCTTACTTCACAGTAATGCAAATTACACTTAGATTTTATACCTAAATCTCTGCAGTCAAAAGAATGATTGAAAAATAAGTAATTTAAAAATAAAATTGAAGGGTTCGTTATAATTGATAGCTATTAAATAATAATTTAATTAAATATTTAGGCTATTTAATAATAAGTCAATTAAATTTAGAGTCTTATTTATGTGTGTGTATTTATTTATTATTATTATTATATATAGGTTAATTAATAATTAGTTTATTAAATTTAGAGGCTTATTTTTGTGTTTTTTTAATTTTTATTAAACCCATGTCCAATTGAAGGTAAAAATAGTCATTTATTTTCTTTGACGATTTTAGCTATTATTATTGCATGATAAAATTTAATTTAACAATACCACTCTGTTAACTGGGGTTTATTAATTAATTAATTTTAAAGTAAAGTTTCCTAAAAGAGAGAACCTTTAATCATATTTTTCCAAGCGTTATATTAGATGGTTTACGATTGAAATAATTTAAAAATATTGACAAAAGTTAATTCATTAGAGTGACATTTTTTAATTAAATTTTATCACGCAATAATAACTCTTAGAATCGTTAAAATAAAAAACCGACTATTTTAGCTTCAAATGGACAATCAGTTAAATAAAAAAAAAATATATAAATCAAACTGTAAATTTACTCCACTGATTATTAACTTAAATATTTAATTTTTTTTTTCATTTCTTGAGACTGGTATTTATTTATAAAATAAATCAAAGTTTGTTTATATGATGGTGATAGTGTAGATTAATCGAAAATTAAAAGTTTAAAAAAAATAGGATGATTTAGACTTCTAATTAATGACCTGGACAGAATAGCCTGCAAAACATTTTTAAATTTTAATGTGAGGACAGAATTTATATTTGAAGATCGACCTTGAGGATGGCCGAAATGGCCGAAACGTTGGACTATTGGTATAATAAAGAGTGTTGAGATTAACAAGGATAACATTTGATTTATTTAATAATTAAATATTAAATTATTATTTGAGGGCTATCAATAATGAAGAACACTTCAATTTATTTTTTTTAAATCTCGATTTGGAATCAACCTAACATCTCTTGGTCAGGGAGCAATGTTCCTTAACCAAACCAACACGTGACCAGGCCTGTATCATGTTCAAACACCCGATTTTTTCGTAATTATTTTTTTCATTATCAACTAAAGTACCAGATACTTCATACATCCTGTGTTTCTCCTTGGAGCTCGAGAACCGTGAGTCTATCTAAAGTTGGCTTATAACAGAATGCAATAAGTTGGTAAAGATAGGAAGTGTCCAGACGTTGTGAAGTTGATTGTAACAATAAAGCTTTATAGAGCTTGTATTGTTCACGTAACTTTTATAAATCTGCTACGTATATGTTTCAAAACTCTAATTTATGAATTAAAAAAAATGATCTCAACCAGGAAAAGGAGAGGAAATTATGGAGAGAAACTATAGACTTATTTAAAATCACTTTGTGTTTCATTTCCTAAAGAAGCTTTTTTCCGTAGCATTAGCTACTTATGGTTAATCCATCCCTGATTTTTTTAGTTAGATTTTAAGAGAATAAAACAGTTGCGGGAAAGGAAATTTTTGGTAATATGGTATAAAATGAATGCAATATATCTTTATTAATCAGGAAAATAGTCTCATGGAGTGATTTGAAGTACACTTCAAGTTGGCCTGGGTAGTGTTAAATTCTTACGGCCGTGCTAAACATTCATTTTCTCGAATTCTGAAATGTCCATTTGAGTTTTTTTTTTTTTTAAATTTATTTATTCAGTCAGCATATGTTAGTCGTGTGTGATCGGTGCAGCCGCATTGAATCTTGCTCTTATAGAAGCCTCGCGCTAAGAAAAAATAAGTTAATACGATTATTAGAAAAATTAATGTTTATTATTAACTAATCATATTTTGATAAAAAGCTAGAAGTCCTCTCTTCTGGTTAAAGCTAAAATATAAAAATAAATTAAACTACGACAGTCCACAGATAGGAGGGGGGGGGGATAAATCTACAAAATTGAATATGGGTGGCCTCCTAATAAAGGTTTGCACAGAGCCTTGTATGGCTCCATATCCAAAGGTTGGCTGTGATTTCTTGATTTTTAGCGATTTGGGTGAGCCGCATACCTCGGCTGGTCCCGAGAGTTTTTTTGGACACAGGTTTGTAGCGAAACAGGTTTTGTAATTCAAAACCAATGGACTTTAAAAAGGTGAAAGATGGTGGTCAAACTCTCTCATGAATCTGAAGGGTGAACCGGTGTGATAAGATTATTCAAAACCCATCTTTTTTTTTTTCGTACCCCCCATTGAAAATAAGGAATACTTAGGTACAATGATGTCAGTTGAAGTGTGGTGCCTTCTTCTACCCATGGGTATTTTAAGGGCTTTGTCGAGTGTTCACTGTGTGTGTGAAGGGCTGTCACTCAGACTAATATTACTCATCTACAAAGTAATACTACGACCATCAATCCTACACGGCGCACCACTACTACACTATCTTTACCCAACAGCCCTGAAATCACTAAAACAATACCAAAACAGCACACTACAGAAGATTTGTCGAGGGACATCTCTGGAAAGACGTAACATGACACACATTCATAACGAACTACAGTTAGAAACTGTACAACAACATATCACACGGAGACACATTAAATTTTTGACAGTCTCCCTGCTTCCTTCAATCCAGTATTCCAGTCTATCGCTCCATCCCCCCTTCCTGGGAGGTGGCAGGGCAGGAAAGGTACCAAAAACCCCATTAACATCACCTCATAACTCCATCTTCTGATTCACCCCCACCCCCTCCCTCATACTTCTTTTCGACTTCTGACTGTTTTCTTATTATTTCACTATTATCTATCGTCTTTATTAATTAATGCTTTTATTTTTATCTTATATGCGATACAACACGAGGAGGCCCCTCACCTCCGGACTTAAAATAGCTCTTTTTTAGAATGGATAGCTCATATATCCATTACATCAAAACATAACAGGTAACCTTAAAATACCAAAGGTAGTAAAAGGTAAGAGACAACACGAATTACTTTTCTTTTTCACAGTAATGCACTTACTAATTCACTTTTTATTTCTGTTTTAGAGGGTTCGGAAAAAAAAACACTGTGTGTGCAGAATCGATGGCGCCGTATGCGCATTGAACAAGACTTCAAAACCCATCTCAGTGTCTTCAAATATTTATAGACCGAAGTGGTGATGAAATGAGAAATTATTCGACTTTATCATGATGTGAGCATTATAAAAAATTAAATATATTTTGTATTAAAATAAAAAATGAATAGCAGACCTTTTTGGGGTTACCAACGTACAACCATATTATTCGGTTGTCATTAGATCTTTTTTATAGTACGTTGCTCTAAAAATTAATGAAGAGGTGATAATATTACATTTTTTTAAACAAGATTAAGTAAAAAACAATAATATACTATTAATATTGGAGGTGTTAAACTAATTATAATAAGATGCTGATCGAATCGATCCCTGACAGAAGCAGAGAGGGGAGGGGTACAGTCGCTGTAAATTCCCAATGACACGGCGATCCAACGAAGCGGCAGATTGGGATGGTGCCACTGACGTCCTCAAAGGGATAGTTTTGGCCTCTGCCTGCACTTCACATCACCATCCCGCTAGCTTAGCAAACTAGCCTTTACCAGCAACTCGAGCAGAAGGACACTACTTCCCAAATAGTAATTGTTTTGAATCAAAACATCATTGTGGTGTGCTTATGGTTTAAAAATTAAAAAAACAAATCTTGATCAGTGTCGAGAGTTATATTGTCTGTCGAGCATTCGTCCCAATTAAATTTGTTATTTGTATTGAAGTTTTTAAAATTATATGTTTTTAGTTTTTATTACTCATAAATAGGGATAGGATTTTTATGTGCTAAAAAATCCGAAATTTGTACATAAATATGTGTTAATAAATTGTCAGAATTAAAAAAATATGTAAATAATATGTATTTATAAATTTTGTATTATTCAACAATTATAAATTACTAATTAATTAGTAATTTTATAACTTAACTGAATAACCGAACTCAACTTTGAATCCTTTGACTTTGACTTAATTTTAGGGATGCAGTATGAAAATAATGTTAAAACACAATCAAAAAAATTTAACTCGAAAAGGTCTAAATGAAGACTGGGGAGTGAAACAAGACTAAGGTGAGAAAGGACCATGGGAAGAGGGGAAACAGAGAAATGAATTGAGGAGTAAATAAACAAATTTTAGGGAAATGTCACAGGAATAAGACTCTTGCTCTTTTTAATTGATTCTGGGAAATTCTCGATGCAATTCTGTGAAAATTTATTATTGCCACTGCTTTTAATTTGTGTTCAAAGATGAAGATATAGAATTTTTACGCACTATTTATGATAAATGATAAATTTCACCTTTAAGTTTCTTGAGTTCTCTTGAATTTTACGTAGTTGCTACAAAAAATGTATTTACAATCGAACAAATAATTTAAGGAAATACGTGATTCAGGATAAAATACCTATACCTAAAAATAAATATATAAATATATACCTAAAAATATGTTAAAAATAACAAATATTTCAGAAAATATTTATAACAAAATATGTAAAAAAGGCTAAATATTTAAAAATATGTGAAATAAACATGGCTTCTTTTGGCTAGAAATGTCTTTATTAGTAAGAAATCGCAGATATCATGATGAGGTAAAAGTATGTGAAAACATAAAAATCCTATCCCTACTCATATAGTAGCTTAATAACGCAGTTCGGTTACGCATCTGACACCTAGCTTCAAGCGCAACATGACCCATCAGCAGTGTATTGACTGAAGATAATAGGGGAAGATATCAGAAGGCACATATGAACATAGAGCACAGCAACTTCCTTCACTGAATAAGGAAGTATTTCTATCACTAAGGTGGCATTAACCACACCAAGGCTGTCTGTAACTGAATTAAGGCGTCTACCTCAGCAACCCCATTACTGCAGCGGTGCCGGTTTGAATCCGGCCCGAGGGGTTGACTTTTATTTCATAGTGGTTCTACGGAATGAAAACTTACCCTCTCACCATGATTAGAATAGGGTGCTATCCTGCAGACACTCTCCCCCTAATAAATGACCATGAAGAGGGTTAAAAAAATGTATCCTTGACTACACATCCTTAACCTAACGCACCGGTTTTGAAATTGCAAAAATGTTGATTGCAATTAAAAATCTGATTGGACAAAATTGAATTGAATTTTGTGGAGTATTTTCGCCGAATATCACGGCATCTGTTCTTCATCAGTACATGAAGGATTTGTCAAATGACAATTTTTCCCAAAAAGTCTACATTTGTTTTTAAGTTTAAAAAAAAAAATGGTATTTTACAATTTCATTGCTGACAGCGATGTCAATACAGGCAGCGGGTAAAGGTTGTCTTTACTCAAATTATTAGATTTTGTCTTCTTTTTTTCTGATATTTCCAAATTTTTTTTTTAATGTACTACCAATAGCAAAATAGAAAAAAGAGAATTATAAAAAAAAGGAGGATATATTAATGAAGCTATCCGATAACTAGATCTCGTTCAATAAGTTTCAGATGGAGTCAACATGTAATTAACAAGAAGCAAGGCGTGGTTGGGGAGAGAGGCAGAAGGAGAGAATTTGCACATAAATGTTGATTACGTATTGTAATGTATTCGTAGGTAGCGCTAGCTGGATGATTAACATAGCCCTAGCTTTGATTAAACTAGCAATTATACGCCTCATTATAATATAAATTACCGCTAGCTCCCTGGGCCCAAGAACTCCCTACTCCCTCCCTCCCCGTCCTCCCGCCCTCTCTTGCTCTCCCACTTATTCAGATGAGCCGGTCACTGCTTCACTGTACTCCCTGTCCTCTGTGTTATCCCTGTCCACTAGAATTCCCTTATCAACGGAGCCTTACAGGAGAACAGAATTAACATTTGAACTACGGAAAGTATATCAGAAAAAAGTTTTTAATGAAAAAAATTATTTTTTTGTGAAAAGTTAAAAAAGAAAAGAAAAAAAGAGCAACAAAATCCGTCACTAAGGTCGTATTTCATGATAAAAAAAATTGATTTATTTTTCTTTGCTACTTATTTTTTTTTTTTTATACTTATTACTATTTACTTATAACTATATTTTACAATTCTATAAAAAAATTAACGAGGATTAAAAAACAATTTTAAAATAAAACACAGATTTCTATTGATAATTTTTACAGCAATTTATGTTTGGTAATCTTATGTTGATATCCACAGCTCATTGTTATTATAATTTTCTGTTTCTACCAAGATTGAAAGAAATTATGAATTAATTTGTATAAGAATCATGCAGGATGTCTATATTTAATTCTGAATGGATGTCAGATTCATAATTCGGTGTATAATATGATTAGTTGTTTACGATTTGTTTTGGAGTAGATTTGTTTGGAAAGTTTTTTTTTTTAAGTTAATTGAATTATAAATAGAATGGAAATAGGTCTTAGAATTGATTTGGAGAATATCAGTTTATTTTTTTGAGATATCTATCATCGGTAGAGGGGTCTACTATATTGGTGTTCTTGAATTTCGGATATTTATTTAAAAACTCTAAAAATCGAAATGTGGATAACATAGAAAAAATGCTAATGTATTGAAATTTCGACTTTAATTTATTTCCACTTCTATGGCATTGCTATTCCTTGTTTTAATGGTACATATAGAATTTGAATTCTTTTCAATACATAACAGAAAGGAAATTGGTTAAATGATACGTAGGATTAAAGCTTTCACATAAATTAAGTTTACAAACGTCCAATCTACAGTTTTAAAAGTTAACGACTTAAAAACTAGTATAGGTCTATTGAAGTTTCTCCCAACGGAGAAAAAGTGGTTGTAAAATACAAATGACTATTATAAAAAATTAAATTAAAATCTGTACCGCCACATCCCGTGAAGGGTACTGTACTTTGTAAGGAAGTACTGTTACTAGACTATCGGTTGCGCAAGGTGATTTGGTCTGAATTCACTGCCAGATTTTTAAATAATTTATGAGTCTAGGTGGACCCTATGAGGTCTCCAGAGCCCACAGGGTTGACTCACTGTTACAGTTTAACAGAAAACAATATTAAACCCAGCTGGATTTACCCAATATTCAAACCCGGGTTCTTGGAGTTAGTAGCATCGGACCTAAAGAATAAAAAGAAAAAAAAAATTGGTGATCTTTGGGAGCAGTGGCATGCGCAAACCCCAGCGCGCTACTCCACTGCTGCATGGCTAGGGAGGGGAATAAAAAAAAAAAAAAAATAGTAGCATCGGACCTTACCACCCTACGGCTATTATAGACGTCCAGTTTCTTCCTCATTAAGAAAAACGCAACATCTAGTCTGAGAATGTTTCAGTTATATCATTCCTATTAGGTTATTCACCTGCCGTCTTTATAATTAAAAATTATGATAACAATTCTTTTATTCAAATAATTTCACTAAAAGGGATGTACTATTGTACTCATTCAAAGGAAATGTACTACTTAAATTATATTATTTATTAAATAATAGTTACTTAATTAATTACTTTTCCAGCGTAAACATTTTTAAAATACAACAGTATGTTGTAAAATGATTTTCACTCATATTTCATTCACTAAGCAAGTCATACTCAGTTATTTTTTGGAACATTCAATCTCTTTAGACTTAACTGGAACCGTAGGTGTCAGAGGCTCGGGGACGGGAAAACATTTCGCCATCCACTTATATAGGTATTTCAATTTAAAAGACTAAAATATAAAATAATTCTAAAGAATGTTTTGGCAAGAATAAACATATTTATCATGTATTGTACAAGTTACGTATAAAAAAGTCATGAAATGAAACAATTCAAATATTTACACGATATTAATAATCATTAATATTTATTGTGAACTTTTACCGCCCCCTAAAAATGTCACTGATATCTCTAGGTTACACTGCCCCTATTGTATACTACACTTACTGCAAAGGGGTATTATTATGCAGAGGATTTAACTACTCGGATTGCTAATGTGAAATTTTGCAAACATTAGATGTAAATGTGAAGATTGAAGTTGTGATAAAAAAATCACTATTATTTATTTGCCAAAATTTCGCCCCACTTTGCAGGGCATCGTCGGGGCTAAAAAGATAGACAATAGAGATAGCATCTTTATAGCCCTGAAGACGTTCTCCATATTGGGCCAAAACGTCGGCATATAAATAGATAACTACGTTGCCGCTGTATATTAAACCTATCTTAATAACAGATATATATATCCGCCTAGACTCCGTAGTCATGTGAAGAACCAACTCTCATACATCATACAATATCCGTACAAATAAAGACCATTTAAATTTAAATATAACTAAATTTTTGTATGTTCTATATAAAGCAAATTATGAATGGAATATGGTCCGGATGCGGTAAAAAAAAACTCAAATAGTAAATTATTATACTATTTTATTGAGCCAACGTTTCGCCCCACGTTGCAGGGCTTCGTCAGGGCTGTTTTGACGGAAGTCAAAGTCAGAGTGAGATAGAGAGAGAAAAACTGTAGATTGGACGTTTGTAAACTTAATTTATGTGCATGTATTAATCCTACGTATCATTTAACCAATTTCCTTTCTGTTAAGTATTGAAAAGAATTCAAATTCGATATGAACCGTTAAAATAAGGAATAGCAATGCCATAGAATTGGAAATAAATTAAAGTCTGAATTTCAATACATCCACATTTTTTTTTCTTATCCACATTTCGATTTTTAGGGTTCTCACTCTGACTTTGACTTCCGTCAAAACAGCCCTGACGAAGCCCTGCAACGTTGCCTCAATAAAAATAGTATAATCATGTTCTATTTGAGTATTTTTGACCGCACTCTGACCATATTCCCATTCATCTATACACACGGTCAATCAATAATCTTCCAGTATGTCACAAAGCAAATTATGTTTTTATCAATATTTAAAATGGTTGAAATCAATAAATAACAATATCAATATATTTAGAGTGCGCATTAGGCTGAAAATTTAATTATTAATATCGTATGAAATATAAAATTACAAAAGAGGTGTTAATTAAAAAGGAAGGTTAATTGGTTATTAAGTAGGAGTTGATGCGAGGGGTGGGGTATGTTTAATGATATATGTAAAACTGGCTGAGTGATAAATAAATTATATTATCCTTTAATTCTAAAAATTAAATGGATACTGGGCTGCATTAAATGCACACCGGGGTGCTGCTTTACTGCGTTTTAAATCAGATCAGGATCAGGATTAGCTTTTTATTATATTTTATGAAAACCACTCTGTCTCTCTCTGCACGCCCCCAATGGCGGCATAATTCCATTGTTTATCACGGATACTGATACATTTTTAAATCCAATATGCGACTCACGTCAAACGTCCAATTTATTGGCTTCGTTGGTTTTTTTATTTTCATTTTTAAACAATATACTTTCCTTGTGGCATTAAAAAAGATGGAATGCATGCGGTATTATATACTGTAAACGGTAAATGGATTGCAAAACTTCCTGATTTCACACAGAATTTGAACCAAAAAGAGTTCTCTAATCGTAGCAAACCATTTTTATAATTCTCATCCATTATTTGAACCTAATTATTTCTCTTAAATATGTTTGATTACAACTTAGCATAAGATGTTAAAATATAATTGACAGAAAAATTATTTATCTCCCATTTTTATATATTATTGTATTCTAGGCTCCGATCTAATTACATATATACTTATATTTATCTGTAATTTATATAATATATTACTCTGAACGTTTTAAACCAAGAAGTTGCTTTTGAATAAAACTAGAGTTAAAGAAGGGATATGAATGCTCTCTCACTCCTCCCCCCCCCTCTCTCTCTTCTCTCTCTCTCTCTCTCTCTCTCTCTCTCTCTCTCTCTCTCCCTCTGTCTCTCTCTCTCCCTCTGTCTCACTCAAATCTTATTTTGGTTCGAGAAGCATATTATTTATTTATTATTATTCATTTATTTATTGTTTTCTCTTAATTAATTTGTACTTAAAAGAATGTTATTTTGTATATAATTTTTTCAAAGGATATTTTATTTTAAATCTCTTTCTTATTTTTTTTCTTTTACTTAAGAAGGAGTTTATTTTGTAATTTACTATTATTTATAATACCATTTAATTTACTAATATTTCCAGAGAGCATACATTTTCATTTTATTCTCATTGTTTCATTAACCTTTTATTTTTTTAGTCTTTTTTTTTTTTGTCTCTTTTATGTTTGATAATATTTTTGATTTCTTGTACTTATTTTCATAAAACTTATTTTGTACCCAGAAATTTAAATAGTTTGTATTGCTCAAGACACTGTAATCTCAGAGCACCATGGCTTATTGTAAAATTGTAATTAATCAAGAACAATAATCTCTCTCTCTCTCTCTCTCTCTCTCTCTCTCTCTCTCTCTCTCTCTCTCTCTCTCTCTCTCGGGAGTTGAATGCTCTTTCCCTCTCCCTCTACCTCTTCCAACTTAAGTACAATCCTACTAGCGTTTTAAGGAGCATAAAATTAGTTGATTTGTTTGTCTTCACAACACATAACCTATGTTATAAGAAAAAAGTTTAACAAAATTCACAACCATACAATGAGATTTTTAGCGTTATAAAAGTGTATTAACCCGAAGTGTACATGCAAAGGATAGAGGACAAATTTAGTAGACCCCGATAGGAAGAAAACTTATAGGCGATATTAATAAAAAAAGAAATAACTCCATTCTATATATTTAATATGTGTAGGTATAAGAAGAGTATACAAAATATTATAAATGTTCACCATGCCTTCAACCTGAAATGAATTGCAATAACCCAGTCTGAACGAAACCAAACCGCTGAGGTTTGATTTCATAAAGCCCGGCTTGTGATAATCCTGTCCTAATTGTGACAGAGAAGTTTCTTTAGGACAGCTGACTGCGGGGGCGTACCCTTCCGGAGGGTCGGGGGGTAAACAGAGGGAGAACTTTATTAAAACGGGGGGTGCCGGCGTTTTCTAAGGTTGTTGCAATCCATTACATCAATCAGTCAACAATTTGTGGTAAAGATTTAGTGAGTGGCATTTATCACCTTATCTTTATGGGCTTTAAAGTTTTCATTTTAAATTTCATTCCAGCCTGTTAATATACTTTTACCACCCTTAGCTTCAGATTTTTGGAGGTTCTTTAGAATTTCAGATCCTTTAAAATGGAGAAGAATACACTAATATTCTATGTCTATTTATGGAGGAGCCGAAGTAATAATAATTTCTTTTTTTAAACAATTTGAGTAGAAATATTTGCTCTAGCTACAGGGCGTATATCTGTAGCTACAGTACACGAATAGCCTTAGCCAAATCTTGTTTTTTCCAGCTCATACGAAATTCATGGTTGAGGCTGTGTTAATACACAAAAAAAAAAATTAGTTTTCTAATTGATTTTTTCTCATTGCGGCTTAGTCCGAAAGACTTACATACATTGTACATCAGTAACAAAATCAAGTACAACTTAAGCTGATTTCTTAATTAAATCCCCTTACTGAAATTTTAACAAAAAACTATCAAAGCTTGTAGATCCAGAAAAGGGAACTATGATAAACCAAGATAGGCAGCAAGTATTTAAACAACACCTCATTAGTAATTTCATAAGCTGTAGGATTTATACAGAATAATGTACCAAATTGTTTGTAACCTTTTAAAAATATATTGATGGTAATTGCTAACTAGTCATAAATATCCAGCCTTTTTGTGTGTTAAGAAATATTTCTAAGAAAAAAATATTTAGATAATCGAACCTGAATAATTATGGGCCTCTTGAGTTATGAACTCCTCCGTTCTTACGCCCTCTTGGCCGTTCCGCTCATAAAGATGACGGACATTAAACTAAACCGTCATCAACAAGTACAAAAGATTGTTAAAAAATTCAAAGCCTATCAAAGTATAAAGAAGATTAAGGAAAAAAAATAAATAAAATATACAATCATTAAATGGAACACAACATGTCGTTGCTTCAGAAAATAAGTCATTTTAAGTGGTCTCCTTACACTTATTTCGAATTTTTGTTTTGACGTTAGGAAGCACCAACCTGCAAACATGGAATTTCCGAAACAATTTAGAGATGATTTTTTTTGAACGGTTCTAGAGGACAAAGAAGTTACTGAATTTCCACTTGAAACAAACACTTATTTTTAGTTCTTTCTGCGTGGAGTCTACTCGTAGGGCGCGATCCAAACTTCACTTCTTTGAACCAGCTCTCTTCCCCTTCTCCAGTCTATTTCACTCTTGTTAAATGCTTGTCTGGTCATTTCCTGAAGACCTGATAGTCTCCGTTATTTCAGCTGATTTAGTGACTTTCGCTGATTTACCAGAGACATCGAGAAACCACTTGAGTTGGTAGTCCTCAATAGCTCCTCAGCTGTTCTACATCGTGCTAATCTTGGATTTCTTTAACTTTTTTTGGACAAGAGTATCTCCACGAAGTTGCCTTTTTCAGTGAGGACATTCTTCCTCTGGTCAGTACCGTCTTAGCTGGCCCTTAGGTCGTCATTGGATGGCAGGATTGGAAAAATGCCTTATTATTTTTTTTGTTAATTACGCCATATCAAGTCATTTCTGAAATACAGGGAGAGAAGTTTTATCCAATAGGCAATCAAAATATTCTAAACATAGTGGGAGGGTCGAGTTTTCATTCCATGGAACCACCACGAAATAAAAGTTGACCTACCCAAGCATAAATCAAACCGGGCCCGCTGCAGTTATGAGATTGCTAAGGTTACAACTCAACTTCCTCAGCTACAGCGGCTTCGGAATGTGTACATTAATTATTACTTGGAGACTCATCTTTTCTCTAAGAATTCCCTTGAGACAGTCAAAGTACTATTTTCCTAACTTCATGAATGTCTTTATAATTATGAAAAAAATAAAATTAATAAATTAATTATCGAGTTGAATTTAACCATCATCATAATTAAACAATAATTCGGGAATTTGTTACATAAGACAGGACAACATTTTTTAAAATGGAGTATCTTATACACTTTTTAGTTACAACTTTTCCAATCCAATGTTGTTTGTCACGATTACCTTTAATTTGTACTGACTTTAATTTTAAACTTTTTTTTTTTTATGGTAATAATGCTCAAACTGATCAGTGCAACAAAACCAAACATTGGCCGAGTAGAATATTTTGTTAATGACAAGAGTAGAACTGAATGAAAACTCTCACCGATTGTATTCAAACCGAAAGGTTACAGCTATTGTTTTTAATTCCCTCCGTTGCGGACTGTTCTGGATACGGGACAACCATAAAGGACAACCATTCCGAATATGCGGAGCACACATAACGACCGGCGGTTAAAGAGTCCCGCCGAGAGATAAAAAAATAAAAAAGTTCGACTGGTACATTGGAAATTCGAATCAATATGAAGTTAATTATTCAACAGGAACAGGCAAGGGAGGGGGGGGGGTTGTAAAAGCTGGAGAGCTCGGGTTTTTTAAAATGGCGCTGACCCCCCTCCCCTCATACCAACGAACTGAGAACATATTTAATAGGGAATTCATAAAGCCGAAATGAGTGACGGGCCGAAAAAAAAAAAAATAATATGGAACAGAGGCGATGAAAAAAATGTTTTGAGCGGGCGGTGTTTCGATAACGACATTACATGGGGCTCTATGGCGTACTTTTTAATTAAAATGTATCCAGGCCGTTCCATTAGAGTCCTGAGGAGGGATTTTATTATCATTATTAATTGCTATCAGCGTGTGTATGTGTGTGTTTGTTAGGTCCAAAGGTAGATCCACCTGATCAATACCCCGTCGTTGGAAAAATGTTTCTCTGTCTGTGAAAAATAAAAGCGCTTTCATTTAGCCAGCTCTTTTATCTGTCACAATAAGAGTTTCCTTAATCATTTTCTTCATTAGTATAGGGCAAATATACCCATCTGTTTCCTTTAAGGTATTAATAACTTGATAAAATGAGAATTTATTTAAAAATAAAAGACTCGAACCCTCTCAAATTACATTTGAAATGTAGAAAACTCCAGTTAAAACAGAAAACCTTAAATACACCAGAAAACTGGGTAATAAACCTATAAGTTTAAAGGAAAGAGCGAGTCATCGTCTTTGCCGAGATACTTCGTAATTCAATAAAATCAACATTACATAATAAAAAAATGATAGAAAATAAGCAACTCTAGAAAGATCTCACAACATAAACAATCGTTTTTACCTTCCAATCGTTTTCGAGATGCAATATTAATCTAAAACCAAGCAAAAATGAATCACCTATGGCCATTGACATGTTCCTTGTAAGTATCGGGCACCAATGTGTAAGGGTAGCAATAGCATTGCCGTACTCTGTGACCCTACGTCGTTGTGATTCATCCGTTCCAAGGCTCAGATAACAGTGTCAACACCTCCAATATCTAAATTATGAACTGTCACAGTGTGTATCTTTAGCTTTCGAGTGATTTTGAAAACGTTTAATTGTTATCCCTAAAACTTGAAGTTAAAGGATCACTGGTAGAACTCTGCTACGACATCCTGGGTTTGCCTTGAGGTCTTTTACCATCAAGACGTAGACCATGGTCGTTAGTGGGTCTCGGCGGTCTTCCGTCCTGACATCATGGCCTAACCACTTCAGCTGGCGAACGCCCAGAATCTCCTTCACCGGTAGGACACCTAATTATTCCCTAGTCCTGTCGTTGCGGATGTAATCCCTTCTGGCCCTACCCACAATCCTTCTGAAGAACCTCATTTCAGTCTACTCCTCTAATAGAGTTATATCTGTCGATATTCTGCTTTAAACTTCATAAAAGAGTGCAGGCAAGTACACTGGAGTAAGTATTCTGAAGATGAGAACCTTCACATTTTTGTCTATTTCTCTTTTTCCAACCACAGTATTACTAGATACTGTGTAGATAGATATAGATATAGATCTAGTAGTAAACCAAGTTTACCCAGAAATATTGTATGATTTCTGAGTCCACTTTTTCTGAACTGTCCTAAGGTGGGAGAAATCTGATACTACCTCTATTTAGACTTATTACAGAATGTTTAACACCTCTTTGTCAAGAGCCCGTATCAGATGACTCAGATCTACCAGCCATGATCCGTTTGCGACCACTCGAAGATTATCTCCCGAAGGGAGGTTTCAAATGTAACAGCAAAAGAGAAAAAAATCAGTTTCCGAAAGGTCTCCGGACTATTGATAGCGCATAAAAGCAACATTTTTAGAAATGGAGGGTATTTGGATCTTGCCTCATTAACCTCACCGTTCGAACCTTGTACCGATTATGATCTTTTAAGGCTCATTTTTTAAAAGACCCTTCGAAAACAACGAGGAGGAGACAGCCATCCTCACCCAATTGAACTGCTATCTAAAAGATGTGTTTATGTAATTGCAAATGATGGCTTATACTTTCTGAATATGTTTAATGTGAAGTGTTACACTAAAACTCAAATAAAACTTATTTTAATCTCAAAGACTTTTAAGTATTTTCTCAAATAATACTTTAATTAACACTTAACTTTTTTTTTGGAGAAGTTTGTCGGGGATGCGGTCAGCTAAGAACAACATAAATAAACAAAACCATATTTATTTATTTTATTCCGACCTTTTGACCTGAGTTTCAGGGTTTCATCAGGGGTTATGGCGTAGAAGGTAGGCCTGCAACTGGACTTCAGTAAGTCTTAGCAGGCCGGTCTTTACTTCGGAATCTTTAGCAGGCAGGTTGTTATGTAGGAATCCGAAATGTTCAACACCAAAGGAAGGAAAAGAAGTACTCGTATTCGACAGGAAATTAAGACGGATGATTTAGGCCTCATTATTCAAGGAGACCATTGGAGGAGATGCTACAACAATGAGATGTACGAGTTCTTCGGTGAAGCCAACCCAGTACGGACCATTGAGTTGGACAGACGTCGCGTGCAGAAGTGGCGGGACCATGTCGCAGTTTCCTAAGAAGCTATTCAAGGGCTCCAGGAAACTGGACTATTCCAAGATGAGGAAAAACTGAAGTGGGAAGACGCGATTGCTAAGGAAGCTCTTTCTTTCACGAATGTTCGAAATTTGAAAGTAGACCAATTGAACTCAGTCATCTAGCGAAGTAGCACATCATATTGGAGTGCCAGTAAAAACAAATATATAATAGGTACCTTCTGAGTACTTTCCGAACCCTCTAAAACAGAAATTATGTTTAATGTCATTACAGGTAACCTTAAAATACCAAAGGTAGTAAAAGGTAAGACACAACACGAATTACTTTTCTTTTTCACAGTAATGCACTTACTAATTCACTTCTTATTTCTGTTTTAGAGGGTTAAGAAAAAAAAACAACTTATAAAGTAATTCTACTTGTTAAGGACAAGTCTACAAAGCAATCAAATGATTCTCGATGCATTTCGGCCCTTTGAATTTTATGATTCCTTTGATAAAACTGTTCTGGAGAACAGAAAACAATTCTTAATCGGTAGATAAGTGAATAGTACCATAATTCAGTAAATAGTGTGACAGATGAGATCCGAACCCAAGATTATGGAATTTAATTCCCGTCCATTGGTAGTTTGCCTTTGATAAACAGTTCTCGTGCTTGGATCTCAATAAAGTGGCAGTTTCGTAGACATTTGAACCCTCCTAATGACATTCATTGTATGTACGCATACAGAGCAACTGTTGCCATTTGCTAGCAAGAACCAATCACCGCAGTAATTGGGAATTAATGTCAACCACCGCCAATTTACCTTTCAGAAACAGTTCCATTATCCCATGTGAACCTCGCCATATGAAGACTTTCTATATCTCCTAATGGTACATATTAATTGTAAATAAACATTCTTCAATTGGTTGCTTGCAATCAATAGCGTGGATTCGCTCCCTCCATTCTATTGAAATCTGTGAATATATTTTATGAATGAATGATTTTTCTTTTAATTTTGCTCCATAGGATTATGATGATAATATGCTACATATCAGTCAGATTAGTTCTAAGTCACATTCTTCAGCTATTAGTGACTTTGGTTTGTCCTCGTGGCACAATCACGAAAATTTCGTCTCCTATATCTCTGAGGTATCTATGCCTGGTATCTATCCTCGCCGTATTTTCCGTCCATTAAAGCCTTCGGAAATTAATTAATTTACAAAATCATTTTAGAACATAGTACCTACTTTCTTGGACGCACCGTCACCATAAATTCATACAATTATATTTAAATTAAAATTTTTATTTTAAAATATCTTCCAAGAAAAGAGTAATATTAAACAATTTCATAATACCATATGTATACCTTACCAATTAGTCTAATCCTTAAGCACTGTCTCTGTCTAACCCCATTCATCCTTATTATCTTCCTCTAATGTCGAAATGACAATGACTATGAAACATTTTTTAAAGAAAAAGATTCAAAGCCAAAGTGGCGTATCTGTGAATTCGCTATCTTGGGTTTTGTTTTAGATCCAATGGCCCTTTCACATTGGCTGATTCTCCACTTAAGTACTTAGCTTCTGCGACGACAGCGTCCTCGCTCAGCCCTCATTGGCTTTCAACTCCAGAGGTGCAGTCGAGAGAGTAGTGCTGGAGCCCATTCTTTTTCCTTCTCCGTCGAGGAAGCTTGATTTGGAGTTCCCCTGGGTGGGTATAAATATTGTAAAAAAATATGCACATGGATGGTGAGCTGCCGATACCTCTTTGCAAATTGTGTAACTTAATAAAGATGAACAAATATATGTTTTTCAAATATCTAACACAATATTTTCAAAAAATAATATAATGCTTCTAACATATTTTTATATATGATTTGTGCCATTTTACAATATGAATGATGTTTTATTTTAATTTGATTCACACATATCTGCACTAAATTTTACATAAATATAAAATCGGAAAAAAAATCGGATAGAATAATATAAGCTGTAACTTACTATCGATAAGCTTTTTTTCAGTTATAATTTTATTTTATTTAATCTGCTAATTCTTTTATTGTAAACATAGTAGTTTTATATTATGTAATAATTAGTATATATTTATTTGAATAATATTTTATGATAATAATTTACAATCGAGTCACTGACTCAGATCAATATTATCTATTAATCCTTAATGTTGTAGATTTTCAATAATTAACAATGAAAAACAGCGTATCACTCTCTAATACGTAATCTTGGATACTAACCCAGGATATAGATTTCTTTACTTCAAGTAGTTCAGAAAGTGAAATAATGAGTAATAGACGATGTAATAATGTAATAATAATTATGTTATAAAAAAATTACTAATTCTATTGATGTAATATGATTGATAAATACTAGTTCTAACGGACATGGAACGGAAAAGGATGAGAAATCCCCTGAGCCACGTGATGATGGATGCACCGACCAAACAAGAGGAGTAGCGGTCATGGAATAAGGACTGTAAAAGAGCAAGGGGAACCATAAAGAATAGAAGAAGCTGCCCACTGTTGAATTATGCAACGAGAAGAGGTCCTCGCTATGAATATGAGCCCTCAAGGTAATAAGATGCCCTATCTCTTAGCGCCTACCTCCATATCCCATAAGCCCTTTCTCCGATCCGATCCACTTTATATACAGATATTTACTGGTGAGCCAGGGTAAAACAACGCTTATTTGGCCGGATCGAATTTCCTCGGGATACCCCCTCCTCCCGTGTCCCTAGGGAGGGTCCGTTAAAGGCAGTGGTCATTCTCACTCGATATTGGCTCCTTCAGAGGCACCTCGGTTGATCTAATACCCAGCACCCCCAGGAGTCTTCTTCGGCTCCCCTATAAATAAATTATATATTCATGAGGGATGGACAACAGCACGCTGTTTGTCAATAAGCTCGGCTCTTATCCATGAGTCATCTTAGGATAAAATCTATGAGACAAATATACATATTTAAAGTAGAAAGCTGTCAACGAAAATTTGTAAAAAAACTGCAATAAATATGATTTTTTAAAAATTTATTTATTGACATTTACAACTGTATATAAAATACAACAAGCAAATTTGAAGTAAGATCATAATGATATGATACAGCATGTAGAGAAACTACTCATTGGAAGACCCCTAAAAACATTTTACAATTTAAGGTCACAACATAACAAACACATGTTTATGTTAGTTGTAAATATTTTACAACTAGTAGGATTGGGTGGTCCGGGAGTTTATTATGGAAGGAATGATATCGGGTTCGGGCTAGATCGGATAAGGAACATTTATGTCTTTATGGATGGTTTTATTTGTAACAAAGTAAGGAGCATTGAGGATTTTACGAAGGATTTTGGATTGTAAGGATTGGATACGAGAGGAATTCGAAGGTTTAGTGGCGCCCCAAAGCTCAACTCCGTAAGTCCAGATGGGCCTTATTATTGTCATGTAGATCAGTCTTTTGTAATGAGCTGGAAGTTTAAACCGTTTATCTATTAAATGCTGTAATAGTCGGAATCTACATGCAGTTTCCTATCTTTTCAGTCTTGTTGGAGGATTCCAGGTTAGTCGTTTTTCAAGGTGTAGTCCAAGATAACGAATCTGTTATACAGGGGTAAGAGCCGCATTATTAAAGTATACTGTAGGGCAGTCGGCAGGTTTACGACGAAGAGTAAAGGTGATTTGATGGGATTTATTTTTATTCTCCAATTTTGGCACCATTCTTCGAGGGTTGTGATATGGGACTGGAGAGTTTGGAACAAAACAAAGGGTTATTATTAACAGTGGGCACACATGTGTCATCAGCATACGTGGTAAGGATAGTGTAAGGAGCTGTTGGGATGTCAGCTGTATGGGATGCAGAGGATGGGACCGAGGATACTACCTTAAGGAACACCAGCGGATTGAAAATAGAAGGATGAATAGAAACCATTGTGGTTTATTTGGAACAATCTATCAGTAAGAAAGGAACGGATGATGAGAAAGTATGTGGGAGGTAGGGATTTACGGAGTTTGTAAAGCAGTTCCGGGTGCCAAATATGAATTAGCAGATTATTTATGTATTAATAAAATTAAAATCTGTACAGGTACAGCCTATCAAGGGTCTGGCACTCAATACTTTATAAAGAAGTTCTGTTTTTATATTTGACATTTTAATAACGTTGATTATTATGATTATGAATTAATATAATACTAATAAACATGAATTAGTAGGCAATAAAGTCTAGTAACTTTATGGACGCGTTTAAAAATATTATTCCATACTATTAGTTCTATTTAAAGAGGCTTGAAATTGTACAACTGGCTTGCACATACCTCACTGTTGCTGAAGAAATCTTGGTTTTATATAGAGACAAGAGGAGTGATTGGAAACGAATTCTCAAAGTTTTACTTTCTTTATATAGTTTCTGTATGCATATATGTATGCACCAGCATATTTATGTGCAAACATATATGCACCACCGCTTTGCATCAGATTTTGGTTTCGTAAAACAAATGCTTAGACCTCAACTTCTTTCCTATTTCCTCCAACATAACACCACATTTCGTCTTATCCATATTTATTTAGAGGTCTAGTATATTACTAGATTTTACCAAGTAAAATGTAGTTGTATAGATTCCTCGTTATTACTTTTTGTTTTGTTTGTAAGAATTTTTTTTATATATGTTGGACATGTTTTGCAAGCAATCAATAGAAGAAAAGGTGATATTTGTAACTTTAAATTATAAAAAAAAATACTTGGGGAATTAAAAAAATACTACATTCCTGGAGTGGAGAGGAGTTAAGGAGTAGGGCATCTACAGGTTATCACTTTATTCTAACCATGGTGAGAGCTCAAGTATTTCCTTGGTAACAAGTAGATTATCCCCCCCCCATTCCCTCCCCTCAGTATGTCAGCCAATTTCTGAAAGGGGATCAAAAAAAAAATAAAAAGTGAAAAAGTTATTTTTTAAAAATTTATTTATACCAGGTCATTCAAAAAGTCCTGTCGTTTTTTTGGGGGAAATTATAAATAAATAAATATTTTCAAATAATCACCTTTATTCATCAAAATATCCACCGTTACAGTCCGTAACTTTCTCCCAACGAGATGGTAAAGCCCAAATTCCTTCCTTAAAAAACTGTTGATTTTTACTGCAAAAATAAGTGGTCAGTTCGTGAATT
>NW_027110400.1:514552-524498 GCF_000696795.3 Halyomorpha halys
TTTTTTTGTTTTGTTTTTTGCAGAGTGGAACCCACATATTTATTAATAAAAAAAATGAAGAAGTTGCGTGATAACAGTCGATGAGCAATTATGAATAGAAAATGAGTGAAATTAAAAAAAAAATTTTAAGTTCATGGTTTAATGTGATGTACTATTTTTTTTTTTCTTTCAAAAATATACTATTGAGTGAATCAAGACTCGATTGATGAATTAATCTTTCAAACAAAAGGTTTTAATATTAATTTTAATAAAAAAATCAATACTTTAGAAATATGGATTTCTTTTGAAAACTATGCAAAGGGAACATAAATGACTTACGTTTTCTATAATAATTATTTTTTATATTATAATTAATATTCTACTGATGTAAATTTATTGGTAATTTTTTTATGGCTTACAGCCTTTTACTACACAATTACAAAATAATGACTAAAACTATGAAATATGAAACAAACGTCCACCCATAAGAAATATGTGTTCCCACAGAAGATAATCCTGCAACCAGCAATTAAGTTTTTGTTTACTTTGTGTTCTATGTATAATTAATTAGGGTTTTCGTATTTAATTACAAAATTTAATTATGTCCCTAAATTGGGTTGTAAACAGCTGTCGTGATTCAATGAAGGGGTTGTTCAAGTCGGGGTGAGTCATCTCCAACTTTCTATTGTTTTGCATTATGGTGACTTTACATCCCTTCAGCGGGCTTAGATCCATCAAACCTGGTCTTGTATTTTTTATTCACGTGTAATTACATTAACCACTTACAATATTATGGCTGAATATTATGTGCTAGACTTAACCACAACTGAGGAAATAAATCGTTAATGAGCAATAATGTTTTCCAACCCTTTTAGCGCCAAGTGAAAAAGAGGTTTTTATTTGTAGATGGGTAGAATTTTGCAATTTTACTAGAAATTAGTTTAGAAATAGGCTCATAAAAAACAAAAGAAAAAAGTATAATTCAAAAAGCAGTGTATTGGGGATGAAATACAGAGTAAAACAATGATACTAATTTTTCTATATTCATAAGATATTATATAAATAAGAAAATGATCATAAAGATATTAAAAATCAAGTTCTCTCCAAAAAAGTCATAGGATAGGTCATCTTGTCATCATAACTTTAAATAGATCATTTATTATAAAGTATATACTTTACAACAAAGTAACACCGATAATGTTTCAATCTACATAATACGTAAAACATAAAATCAATCTTTTGTTTGTCTGATGTGCTACTAATAAAGTAGCGATATAACCTCTCAACGAAATATTTTCGTATAAACAAATTGTTTTTTCGTAAAATTACAATATCTATCTAGTTTTTTTTTGACTAATTAAGTTGGAGTGTTCTTAACCTTTTTAGTGCCAGAGACCGATACATCGGCCCCCACATACCTATATCGCATTACTCATAATACAAACTAGAAGATTGATTATAGATGCAATTACTAATAGACAGGCTTTGGAACAGTCTATAGAACACTAAGTAGAGAAAGTAACCCCAGTCTACGGTACTATCTTTGGAATACGTCAAATTCAAAATAAAATAAAAACTTTTTTGTGAAATGTGCTACAATCAAAGCAAATAATATATACGTACTAATTTTAGTAAATTTATTGTATTAAAAGCAGAACTGAGCAAAAATTATTTATAAATAAAATTGTAATAAACTCGGGTAAAATATTTGTTTAATAATGAACCATTAATAAGTTTTTCTTATTACACATTACATTTCTTTACTTATTACTTTACTTACTTATTACTTTACTTACTTTACTTACTTTATTTACTTATTACAGTATACATTTCTTCTAGTTTTTAAGAAGTTCAGTTGGAGAATCATAATTATCTGGAACTTATTTACGATTTATTTTTCCAGAGATTTTTAGATCAAGCATATACTGTTTAGTCTGGTTAGGAAAAGTCACTAATATAATCATAGGCGAATTAAAATTCTTACCAAGTTTTGGGTTCTAACTCCGTTGAAGAGGTTTGAATTCACCACAACACAAAACAATTTTTTCTAGCTCTAGTTAAAAGTGATGATGTAAAAAAGGAAAAAAACAGTATATATAACTGTACATACAGACAATAAAATGTCTGAAGGAGGCGGTTAATAATTTCTATATTCATGATTATTTGTGAAAACAGAACGCTCAGTGTAGAAGGTTGTGGTTCGAATCCCACCTGAATCAGTGAAAATTTCTTTCACAGCGGACATTCCCACTCTGGGGCTGTATTGGTCCGAAGTGGAGGACTTGAGCCATAAAAGAAAAAAAAAGGCAAAAGACAACAAGAGAATACTATTTTGCCAGGTTTTATAAATTTACTTATATTCATATAAAAATTATTTACATTCAGTTATATTTATACAAACAAATATTTAATGTATCACCGTTAAATGATAGTTGAGGGATAATTACATTTATCAAATTCTCAGGAAGGAGTAGTTCTGCCCAGTGGACTTTACGTTACTTATACTAAAAAAACAACTTAAAATGAATATTCATAATGATAAACTTTGATAATTGAGATTAAGAAAACAAAAATAGAAAATGTATTCAATTTAAGCTCAGTAATTCGCTGACTAACATGACGAAACGCTGGTTAAGAAAATAATAGGTGGTACCTTAAACAATTTGGTGCGATGGTGTGACTAAAGATTCTCGCTCCTTTCAGAACAAATATTTCTATATTATTCCCGTACTCATTTTCCAATTGATTCTTACAGTTGACAAATTGTCCAACTCTAATTTCAATAGGAAAGTACTTTCATTAATATTTCTCGCTGCAAAAATTCAATATTTTTCTTGTACCAGGTTCTGAAATATATTTAAAATAAAAAGGATTTCAAAAGAAATACAAAAAATGATCATCTGAAATTTTTGGATCCATCCATTATAAAAAACATGAATAATTTATGATAGTTGACCAAGTGACATGAGGGTTGAAAATTTGTGAAAAATAAACACCCTATTTGTTTCATATGTTTCAGCTAACCTCATAAACAATATACTAATGATTTTTTTTACTCTGTCGTTATCATCTTCATCATAATCCAAAAACAAGAACTCCGACCATCAGCCAAAGCTGGACCTGCGGCCGACGTAATAGGGTTTTAGATTAAAAGATTATTCTATTAAAGTTCACTGGACAGGAACCTGATATTCCTCTTTTCGCTAGGTTAAACAAAATAATAGACTAGAAAATAAGATAAAACGGAACGTGAATTTCTTTGTGGTTCGCAATTGGCTTAAATCTCGCTTTTCTCGCAATTAGACCCAAACAAATAAATAATAAACTCTTCATTGTCTGGCAGTTAATAATTTTTATACTAAGTTCCGTCAAAGAGAGCTTATGCAATATATTTCATGGTTTATGGTACAGAAATAGTACGGTAATGTAAAATTGGCTATAAAATATAATGGAATTAGTAAAATGTAGTGTTTTTCAAATATTTTTAATTTATTTCTTAATATATGATTTATATATTTAAAAAAAATTTAATTGTATGCACAAACGTACACCAGAACGCCATAATCCAGCAATAAGATATTATATTTTAAAAAGTGTATATTTCTGTGTGGGTAACAAATTGCTTCTTCGCAAAAATATTAAAATTAACAAGAGATTATTAAATTCATTCAATTTTTTTCCCCCTTACAAGTTGTTATAAAGAATGTTTTCGTGTTCCTTTTGTAAACTTATTTTTCTTTTCCACAAACATGTTGGAAATGGAGACCAAATTGTCGTGCAATTTTATCTTTTGCAATATATTTAAAAATTCCGCCAAACTTGGACAGAAATTCGAATTATAGAAAACATTCGAATAACTTCAATTTCATGCTGCACAAAATTGAACGTTTTCTCTTTCTGGGCTTACTTTTTATTTCTGTTGCATAACACATAATACGTGAGCTATTTTTTTTTATTATACACAAATAGGAGTATGTTTGTCAATATTTATTCAGTTTAATTGCATTCTATAATTGTTTTCATTATTTATTTTATAATTTAACATATTATAAAAAATTACGATAGTAATATGTTATATAAAATAAAGATTGTAATATATTATATAAAATTACGATTGTAATATATTATATAAGTATACGATATAAAAAACTAAGCAGAAGAACATGATTTGTGACATTCTAGGGAAAAATAAAAAAGGTATTTTGCTTAAAATATATTTTTTAAACACTACTTTCAACATAGCGTCTGCGGATATTATTTCTAAAACTTAAAATTAAGGTATTTTGAAGAAGTTGAAAATTAAATTACAATGTTAATCATAGGAATACAAAATCATTCAATACAATGCTTCCTTGTGACTCTTGAATTATGGATAAATTTTTAGATTCTTAATAAAAGAAATATGGATTTTTATATTTTTCTACCTAAAATTTAATTTGATTCAATCAAGGTTAGTTAAGTTTTCCATATATTGATATTATAAATTAAACAATGAGTTGATTATTAGAGAATTTAAATGTTTTATACAATTTTTTTATTTTTACGGCACAATTTTACACATTTTCGTATTTTTACAGCACAAAAATCTGGTCTCCATATGTAAGAAACCGATTAAGAAACTTCATTCATAATATATATTCACATAACTTAATGTATAATTAGTAAAAACAATCTCATCGCGATATTTTACATGTCGTAATATGAGAATTAAGTATATGAACAACTCAAGAGTGAAGAGATAGGATTTAGAAGTGATGGCGAATAGTAATGTCTACCATTGGTGAGCTCCTGTAAGCTCATGGTATCCTGTCACCTGTTTCCACTTAGCAACTTCTCCACTGCAAAAAAAAAAAATAAGAAAATTTCCTTCCCTCTTTTTTTATCCTAACTTCATCAATTCCCGTTCCTCGCTCAGCTTTTTTTTTCTCTGAAATGGGAAAAAAAATGCATACCCAGATTTTTCCCAAAAGAAATTACCTTTAAAACTAATGCAATAAAAATTGTCATTGATATAAAATATCAAATTGTAAAAAAAAATGTATGTATATCAAAAAATAGAAATTAAAATAAAAAATTGTACTAAGCCACAATTTAAGGAAGGTTTAGAGAAATCCGAACATCTATCGTCATTAATTAAATTCATTATTGATAAAATATTTTTCTTATACCACATATTTTTATTTAAATTACTTTTGTATTTTAACGTCTTTCTTTACATTATCAAGGTGTAGAAAAACAAATTTGTCCATCACATAACAGTAAATTAATATTTTAAATCCAAAATGTTCATATTTATTAATTTTGTTTTTGTTTGAGAATATTTGAATAGTAAAAAATATAAACATTCATCATTTAAAATATTAATTTTAACATATATTTTATGTTATAAAATCCTCCTCACTGTCGAAGGTGGAAAAACTCCTTTAAGGATAGGCCTGTATTTCAACAAGTCATTAATTAATTTTGAGGCAACAACCTACCCAATTGAAAAAAAGAAAAAAGAAGAGATAATTTCCTTAAAATTGAATTTTCACAAAAAAAAAAAAAAAATTAAGTGGTTAGAAAAGAGGCAAATATTAAGGAAGTTTACATACCGTCATAAATATGTACTCGGCACACTTTTCTCAACATATACTTCCATTCCACTTTTCACAATAATTTTCCACTTTTAAATTTAAGGATTATTGTTATAATGAACTTAGTTCAAATATAAAAAATTTAAACGACTCTTGAAGTCTATTGAATATAATTATATTATATATAATTTTCCACTTTTAAATTTAAGGATTTTTTAAATTTGTTTATATTTGAACATAGTTCATTACACCACCGTCAAAGTATTCATATACCGAAAATAATATAAAGGAATTATTCCCTGCTAACCCGCCCCGCTATACCCCGATTTACTTAAAACGGGAAGAGTTGACTTAAGTTAGTTAAAATGAGCAACACTGAAAAATTGGCTAAAATTTATTGTAATAACAAAATAATAAATTAATTACAGTCCGTTTGTTAGTCTGCCAATTCATATTAAAGGTTCTTTGATTTTTTTTGCTTTTTATAAAAAGTCGTAAAGTATTTTCTTGTTTCAATGCACATGATTTGTAAATATGCTATAATATTTTAATCAGATCATTATCTTTCTAAGGTATTACATGAGCAAAGTATTAAAAAACATATAAAAAATAAAGAATGGTCAAAAAAACAAAAAAAAAAATATAATGCAATAATGATTACAATAAAAGGAAGAAGGAAAATATCTCCCTCCCCCACTCACCTTCTCCCTTGCCTTATTTTCTCCACACCGAACTTGTTGCACCGCAGACTCAAATATCAGGCGCTCGAAAACCGCAAGGAGCTCATAGTAGCAGTTGAAACACCACGAGGAGCTCTTGCAAATTGCTGCAAACCTGATGACAAATCTTTTCAACTATGTAACTGCTTCGACGGAATGCGCATCCCAACACAATGGAAGGTTATGTGCCCTACCAGGTTTTCATTCTGTAGCCGACAATATTTCTAGTTTTAATTTCGTTCTCATTGCAATTTTTTTAACTCGATTATAAGAAGTACTATATAAACCCAATTAGTTTTTAAAATAAAGATTAATAAATGTTTTGAAAATTAACCTTTATTTTTAATGAAAAAAAAAATATCTAGTTATTTTCCATATTAAGTTTCTGCATTTATAATTAAGATAATAAAATAAAAATGTGATTATTTTTGATTTTCACAAAGGAATATTTATTTCGTTTCTTTGGGTTAAAATAAAAGACACTTTAGAATTTATTAATGATTGGAGAAGTTTGTCGGGGGGTGCGGTCAGCAAAGAACAACATAAATAAACAAAACCATATTTATTTATTTTATGCCGACGTTTCGACCTGAGTTTCAGGTCTTCATCAGGGGTTGTGGCGTAGAAGGTGCGTAAAACGTCGGGATAAAATAAATAAATATGGATTTGTTTATTTATGTTGTTCTTTGCTGACCGCACCCCCCGACAAACTTCCCCAATCATTAATCTACGGTAACTATATAAACCTCATTTAGAATTTATTGTTTTTCAAGTTTTTGTTTTGTTAAAATGAGTTATGTATAACATACTAGTTTTTAATATAAAAATTAGATTATCTTCGTATGCACTAATTTGATATTTTTAATACCATACCATAATTTTATATTAGCTTGTTGTTCAGTATTTTGTCTTGTGTTTTGCTAGAAATCTAGTTATAAAGTGATTTGTATCATATATCTTCTCAGAGGGTTAAACGTTTGTTATTCGGATCAAAATTAATTTTTTCATGGTTTCATTTGGGTCCGAATATATTTTATCTGGATAAAAATGCATGTTGCCAATTTTCATTTATTTGCCTCTATTGTGAAAGAATAACTGCATGACGACTTTGTTGAAAATGGTAACAAAGTTATTGATTAATTGGTATATCAAAAGAAAAATGTAAAACCTCGAAAACGATCTATTTTGATTTATAGTGAGAACTAAACACCAACATAACATTTACTCCAAATAAAGAAAGGCTGATTTTTAATGTCTGTTACTCAGGGAATACCCAAATTTTGCCTTATATAAGTCTCAGCTATCTCAAAAATTTGAATTATTTCCTTCTCTTTCCTCTTCATTATCGCGCCATTACTACAGTTTTTTGTAATTGATATTGCACCAGTTTTATAAACTTTTTTAAGTAAACTAAATCGAAATAAAATTATATTTCAATAAGTATTATTTTTATTTAGATCTTTTAATCCTAAATTTGACAAAAATTTGTTGTTAGTCATTTTTATCATAACCGTGAGCTAATAATCAGGAATTAGCAAAAAGATATATTAAGAAGAAAATAAAGCCAGTTGAATTAAAAATATAAGACAAATTGTATACGGTTTGGTTTATGCCTGTTGCCTGTTTCAAAACGCATTTAGTCCAGATATTTATGTTGATTCCTTGGACACGCAACTGTAACTTTATGTCTATATCTTCTGGGCATTCTGTACCTTTTTGAATGAGGTACTGCATTATATTTCATTCTGTTCAGCAGCTATCGTTTGCAACACTGTTGCAATTGCATCAAATTTACTAATATTTCTCATAAAAATAAACAAATTTTTTTAGTTTTCTTCGTGACCAAAACCTTTCTTGAGAATGTCCTAAGTCAAGTAATAAAACATAACTTCCAGTCGAAATCGTTTCCTATGACTGCTATATATATTGTTTATGTCTTATTTATGTTATAAACCTTGCTATAGCGTTATTTAACATGTTGTACTTTGAAAAATCAATGATTTAAAAATTGTTATACACTCTTTTAATTTATTCTAAAAATATACTATAATTTTACAACCTCAGAAATAATAATGAATGAACAACCAAACTTATCATGAATAACCAAATGTTATTATAATTAAAATTTCTAATTATTACATATAAATACAAATATACATTTGGAAAGAAAATCCAAGGGATCAGAATATAATAATTAAACAAAACATAAAAAAAATTATATTATAGTTAGAATAAAAAAAAGTAACGAATATATGAATATATATGATGTTTAAGCAGATCATAATTAATTTTCCAATGATAAATATTATATTCTGAATAGAAATAAATTAAATCTTATTAAATGGCAGTAAATTGTTTGAGGGATTGGCCTCCAGACCTTCATCCCAGAAGGTGCGCGAGTTGGATCCTAGATTGCAGTAGCGTCGCGATAGCTTAGAAACTTAAGACATTCTTCTTATTAATTAGACCGATAAAAGAGATTTGTACTTTTAATTTATAACTTTAGACTTATAGCAAGTAATGCATAAAATTGTGATGGTTTAATAGAATTTTTGGCACTCAAACTTTTTTGAAAGTTAGGTACTAGGAAGATTAATTAGCAGTAAGAAATCACTTATCTCCTCCACATTTTCTTAAAAATAAAAAAAAAAAATAAAATAAGACTCCAAGAAGTTTCTAATGCAAATTCTATGAAGAAAGAATAAATTATATTAGATACCTTCACTGGATATGACCGAGAATAGCCGAGAATACACGAACGCTTCCGAAGGCCTTCGCCTCCTGAGGAAAATCCGAGAGACTTGAAGAAGCCGAATCCCGACCATACAATACTCTTTACAATTGGGATAACAATTGAACCGCAGGTAATTAGATACAGCTGTCAGATGATGAAGGACAGGCCAGTAACATATTTGAAAAGGTTCCGAACCAGGAGAACAGGAAAGTGGAGGAGCTGTTGTGGATGCCGTGTGCTCTCTTGGCTACCATAGGAGGTCGGCTCCATGATACTCCTGCCTTCCTGGTAGTAGGTTAGGTCGCACCTGCAACTTTATGGATTCGCTTCGTTCGAATCTCTGAGGCTGTTGGCGGGATTCTCTAAAGGAGCTACCTGTCTTTGACCTAAGATAGAAGAAGAAGGAAGAATTTCCTTCTTAGGTCGTTATCATTTCCTTTTTAAAAAATTGGCTCAAGATCTATCCTCGGTTTTGGGGAAGTTTATTATTATGTCACTTATAATTATTGAGATTACTGATAAAGATAATTATCGTCGCTTAAGCTGCGACATCATGTTTGAATCATCGTCACTTAAGCTACAGACGTCTCCTTTGAACGCTAGTATATATGAATGCATTTTTTTTTTTATTCGAGATGTCAATAAAACAAAGCGTTTTAACTTTAACTTTAAACATTTTAAAGTAACACTAAGTTTTTTACGAGGCCATAAGGCATAAACGACGTTGTGTTTGTGTTAAGGTATTTTCCGTGGCTGTGTTAATACAATCGTAATTCCCATTGTTCGTAACGCCTCAAATGAAATAAAAACCATGTTTTATTTTTCGAAAAATGAATCGATAAACTTTTTTTAAAATTACTATTTCGGTATAGTTATCTATGCCTATGCCTAATGTAGGTAAGGGATTATTGCAGTACACAACCCACATTAACAAAACA
>NW_027110400.1:524978-532265 GCF_000696795.3 Halyomorpha halys
TTTTTTTTATTTTTAGGGGAAGGGCAACTCCTCCCTCTTCTCTGTCCCTTACTGGGTGTAAGCTCATAGCACTTACTATGTATATTTCTAATAAGTAGATTAAAGATAAAGTAAAACTTTTACTTATTTGTTCACCTTCATGAATTATAAACATAACAAGGTTTTTATAAAATGAAAAAAAAAAAGACAAGAAAATAAATAAATTTATTATAATTTATTAAATGCAATTATAAAACAGCTGTGTATAAAATTTACTTTTTAATAAATTAACCAACGGTACCCGTTTCTTCTTTTACTTGTTGTATTACTAGTTGTTTAATTTAATGGAAGGAAGCGTTAAATACTCGTAGGATATCATAATATTTATTTGTTTTTAAATAATATTTAGTTTCCTTATTTATTCTTAGAAATATTTTGCATTTAGAACTCAAGTTATACGTTTTTAATAATATATTTTGCTAGAGGATGCTGTTAAACGGTTGTGTGATTCACAATGCAGATAATTATTCTAATTATCTAATTAGAATTAGATAGTTAATTATTCTAATTAGCTAAATATTATATTCTTATTTTCACAAAAATAAGAAACGTAATGAATGATATTATATACAACGGTAAAATACTTGATAGTGAATTTAACAAGCTTGAACTTGGGACTTAGAAAGTTCTTTGTGTTCAAAGAATACCGAGATACAATTTTTCCAAAACCAAAATATTTTATCCAAACAAGGGGACAAAAGAGTTTTGTGATTATATTTTGTGAAAGATAAAAGAAAAAAAAAATGGCAAACAACAAATTTATTCATAGCACTAAAACTCATGAAAACTAGATTCGAATAAGATCTAAATGATGTTTCACTAAATTTATTCATTGCTATTTAAAAACAATATTGGTCATTTAAAAACAATATCTCGGAAAATATTGAATGTAAAGAGGCTATCAGGGCTTTATTAATAGAAAACGTACTCTACTTCGAAAAAAGATTTAATAGTTTTTTTCGTGCAGCGAGCAGTTTACAAGATATTGAGTATTGAAAGCAAAATGATCGAAACTTTTACATTTTTCATCAATTGAATGGACTTCTAATGTTGCACTCTTGAAGTGACTGAATATCTACTTTTTTAGAGAAGTTTACTGTTCCTGTTGCTTAGGTCAGGTAAAAAAAAAAATGAATTATTTCCTAACAGAAAATGCACTTCAAAAATACAGTATTATCCATAAAATGTAATTATATATATATATTGAAAATTTTGCCATATTAGTTCTATGCACCTACAGGGAGTGAGTTTACTACTTTTTTACAATCGTCTATTACATTTTTTCATTTGATCCATTGAAAGAAATTAGTTTACATTTACTTCTACATGAACTTGTAATTTCAATGCCGCAGAATGATTAATACATAAATAAGGACTTATTTTTTATATTTTAAATCTCAACTGCCTACCATTGGAGAATCTATCCTATCTTCAGTGAAAAGTACGTGTTTGTTTGGTAATTAAATTAACAATTGATTGTTAATCAATAATACACTATTTACTAGTACACACAATTAAAAAAAAATTCTATCATGTAATGAATATTTAATTGTTAGAATTTTTTTTTATTATTAAATTTTGGAATTTAACATTTACGTAGTTTTACACTTAAGTCAATGTGTTAAATTTATTTTGTATGTATAACTACGTACGCCTATGTTTTTATACTGTAATTTTTTTTAAAAATTATTTATGATATTACTATATCTATATGCTCAGAATAAAGAATTATAAAAAAAAAAAAAACACACACTACCCAGACAAAATACTAATTTTTAAAAAACTTTTTTTCTTCCATCTTTAGCCATATTATAAAAATTGAAAAACCATTCTGATAAATCTAAGCCACTTTACATATGTGGGCATTTACAAAAGTTTTAAAATTTTGTAATTTTTTTTTTAGTTTTATAAATGTAAATTAATACGTTGTAAATTATAATATATATATTTTTGTTAACATCATTATGCCTATAAACATACTTAAAATACAATTGATGTAAAATGTAAAAATTGATATGACATGTAAAGTATTTCCGATAATTTACTTTCTATATACTGATCACACATCAGGCCAACTTCTTCATATATTAATTCTATGGTCAACAAGTTTTAAATATTGTTGTATAAGTAATATTTAAAATGAAAGTAAAGAATAACAATACTTACAACTAGCAATAAGGAATTGCGGAGTAATGAAATATATTAAGTATTCAATGTCTAGTTCTGATTAAAAATTAAAGAAATAATAATAAATGATCAAACATGTAAATCCTTCTAAATAACTATAATTAATAACACTAGATTGTGAAGGACTGCTATAGCAAGAAATTACTATAGGTAATGGTTAAACATTCAGTCATTAAACCTAATTGTAAATTGACATAATGTTGGCAATGTTTCGCTAAGTGATCCGTGCTCCAAATATAGACCTGATTCCCTCCCCGACGTTAATGGGAAGAGGTAATTGGTTGATTCCAGATCGGCTACGGCCAGATCAATCAATGTAGAACACTTTAAGGTGCATGTAAAGATGAGGATATAATGTCAACACAGAGCCTGCACCATATGGAGATTACTGCCCTTGATTATCCCAGTTCTAGGCAAACACATTTGCCCGATGATTGAATCGAATTCGACATCCTGATTGGACAAACCTTGGGATTTGCCAAAGCCTTTGGCAAGTTTAATGTTGTCATAGTGTGTGTACTGTTTGGTACGATTTCATATATATAATTCTGAAATTCAAGCAGTTCGTTTCTTATTGTAGAAGTAATGGATATGACGTATGGATGGTTTTCGCTAGTTCAGTAAGATGAATAAAGAAATATTGGAAGAAGATAATTGACCGTATGAACTAGATTGTAGGAAGATAGTCCGGCTGGGGGGTAAATAAAATATTTTTTCTACTATTTTGTACTTTTACTGACCGCAACCTGAACTATCTTCCTACAGAATAAAGAAATGATTCGTACCTACAAAAGTAGAACGCGAAAATCTAGTGTGGTACGTGCATCATATATCATTTATATATCACCCTTCTAAATAAATAAATCCTTGTTTCAAAATCGGCAACTACTTTATTTTATTTTTTTCTTAACCCCTAGAACAAACAAAATCATAAAAAAAAAACAACACATTATATATTGAGTATATACTGACTGATCGATGCTGTTTCCTTTTACTGGAGCAGAGCTCTATTCTAAGGAATAACAGTAAAAGTTTTTGTAGTCTGTGCTGTCTTGCATTTCTGACACATCTGAGGTGTTAGGGCACAATTCATTTTTCTTGTCGGTAAAACTATAACTATCTTAAACACTAACACTTATAACTAAAACATGTCTTGCCCAAATTGCAGATTACTGTTCTTAGATTACTCTCCTCTCTACTTCCTCACATCACTGGAGGTGGTGCTGGGGTCAACATCTGAAAAAGGGAATTGGACTTAAATTGGAGGGAGTCAAGGAATTTGACATGCCTTCTTCTAATAAACTCCGGTATTGTGGGCAGGTTTAAGAGCTAATGTAGTTCTGGAGACTTTCTCTTCCACGATGTTGTTATCACTATCTTTCAAAGCATGATGTCCTGGAAACCCTGAAGGCTGAGTGCCATAAGTTTGTGACATAAGTGAAGAGTGGCGCCCCGTAAAGAAGTGCCAGATCCTCAGGATGCTCTTGTTTTAGTCGCAGAGAGAGCGCTGGTGTCGTTAATTGGTGGTTGAAACTGTAAGACTGTCTTCTTACCGCCATTGTTTTTTGGTAGAGGTGGTAAGAAAGCTGAAGATGATAGTCCAGCTTAATCTCCAAATAAACCATGGAGTTGGAAGGGAATATAATAGTGTCGGCCACATATGGTATTATAATAGTCTTCGGGAGCGTCGATCGGTTGTGCTGTTGGTAACCGGACGCGATATACTTCTTCTCTCTTTGCACACTACTTCGGCTTGCTTTAGTGCATGTTTGAGGCTCATACTGCTGAAGTGAATGGCAATATCGTTGGCGTAGATGGTGACTGAAGCTATTCTGTAGTTTTTGCCAACCACATCAGCAGTACTGATGGAAATAGCACTGGTGAGAGGACTGCTCCTTGTGGCACTCCGCAAGTCAGTGGGACGCATCTGGAATGCTCATCTCGAACCCGCATAGTCCTGTTGTCGAGAAACGAGGCAATTACATCATAGAACTGTTCCGGACATTCGAGGTCTGTGATGCGAGGTCACTACTCAGAATTCCGTTGATTCTTCTTTATTATCTTTGATGGAAATACTATATACACCTTACTGTATATATTTTTTTCTTACAAATTCGTGACTATAGATTGTGTTATGGGCCCGGTGCAAACGAAAAACAAAAAACATCAAATTTTCATCCCCTGCATCACTAGACCTAATCAAAAAGCTTAGCATGTACATGCTGTGACATTCTTTTCAATCGCATCTCCTGCCAGCTAGTACTTATTAAGTCCTATATTTATCAAATAAATCAAGACACGTATCTCTATATGAAGATGCATATACGGGTGAGTATCTAAAATTTGTTCCGAAGGAATCTCTGTCACAATTTAATTTATCTTCATAAATTCTTTGGAAGGGTAATAGGGTCTTTTAGCTTTTCCCAGTTTATGATATGGTGAATTAATAGGTTGATTTGATTCTTGAGATCCTTTTCATAACGACTTGTGAGTTGATTGTTATACACTTCATTGTACTTTGAACGCTAAAAACTGAGTGCCCCTTAAATGTATTCTTTACCGTTATAGCTGTAAAGGAGGTGTTAGAAGATAAATTCAGTTTCTCGGCGCGAAAAACAAAGTAATGGTTTTGAAGATAATTCGATTCCGTACTACTTAAAACATCAGATATAGTACTTTCCTTTTTTTTTTCTTTTTTTTTTTTTCCGTAGCAGCCATGAAATGATTTTTCATTGATTTCAGATGCGGTTGGTTTTGACGGTAAGCCTCTCCTATGTTGAGCGATTTTTTTAGTATCTTTATTGAAATTTACAACTTTATATTATATAATACATTCAGTAAATTTGATCTTAGTTAAAATGGAGAGTTACAGGCGCGTAGAGAAACTACCCATTGGTAGCTCTCTAATGACATTTTACATTAGGATGTCTCATGGCCAACTTCTTTAGCGATAATTTAAATTTATAAAAAGGAAGATGGTCCGGGTGCGGCTAAAGAAACAAAAACTCCAATACTAATTAAACTATTTAATGTAAGCCAATATTTCACCCAACGTTGCAAGGCCTTATCAGGGCTTACTAAATGCGGGTAAGCACTATATAAAAAAAAAAAAGGAATAACGTTTATTCAATTATGATTCAAATGTCAATCAAATCTTCTAGCCGTTAACTCATAAACATGTTGTGAAGGCTCAAAGAGTATTAAATGGTTGCCTTTAGTGTAGTATGATTGCCAAAAATTAACCAATCCTCAGCTAATATTTTTTGGAAATGCTGACTTTTTTGTAATTTTACTAGATTATGGCTGTAAAATCTGATGGAAGGAGTTTTTTTATTAGGGTTTTTTTTTCCCTTTAAACTTACCTGCACTCAATACGCCTTAAGGGAGCCCTGCAACGTGGGGCGAAAAGTTGCCTCATATTAATTTTATGACTATTTGAGTTTTCTTCGTTGATCGCACTCGCAACATCTTCCTTTTATTATCACACACGGTCAATTATTGATCTTCTGATAGTTCTTATTCTCGATTCGACATTTTTTTTTCTTGATTTAATTTTTTTAAATATGATTTTCGTGGTGCACAGGCTTTAACCATTCTTTAGTATTTTTTTTGCATATTTAGTTTTTGTTACTAATTTTATGGATTATAATATGTAGGGTATATTTAAACCTGCCTATTTTGAACTCGACTAATATCTTATCACGGTCCTGATTATACTTCTCCATGGGATTTAGCAGATATAATGTAGTAACGTTAAAAAAAATTACTACATGCAGAAGATTGGTTAATTTTTTGCTATCATACACTAAGCTATTGACAGCCATTTGATACTCTTTGGCCCTTCACAACTTTCGTTGGTGAAATGTGAGGGTACTTGTTTAAGACTTGACGGTTAGAAACTATGGTTGGTTTTTGAAGCATTAATAAATAAACGTTATTCCTCTACATTTCAACAACCAGAAATCAGTAACAGCTGTTCTGATGAAATTAAAACTTTTACGTGCTTTGTACGCCCTCTAAGGCTTTCCTCCGAAACTACATAGAGTATGTTTTTGAGATACGGAACAAAAGTCACAGGACTAGTTGTTTTCTACGACTATTTTTCGGTCATTAATGAAAATAGAGGCGCGATATAATATTTTAGAACCACTATCTCTAGTTACGAAAAAAAAAATTAATATAATATTTTCCATTTCTTGAGACAGGTATTTATTTATTAAATAAATCAAATATTATCCTTGTATAGTCTCAACACTTTTTATTACATCAATAGTCCAACGTTTCGGCCATTCTCAAGGACAATCTAAATATTTAACAGCTTATTATGTATTCATTTGTAACAATTATAACAACAACATTATCACTAATAATATAACATACCTTCAAATATAAATTCTACCTATTTTTTTTAAAACTATTAATTTTCAATTAATCCACACCGAACACTCCAGTAATCTGAACTGGCGTTAAAAAAATGAATAAATAAAAAAAAGCACTTGGTTGTAAATAAAAGTGCACATGCAATATTTTTAACTTCTCAATCTGTTGTAATAACCATGAATGTGGAACGTGGAAGTTTTTACAATTTCGATATCCGGTAGTCAGGAGAAGCCAGGTTAGAAACGAGTGGGTTTGGTTGGTTGGGAAGTTTATCATGAAAGGATTGGTATCAGGTTCTGGCCAAATCGGCAAAATATGGGATATTGATGTCTTGATGGATGAATTGATTTGTGACAAAGAAAGGAGCTTTAAGGATTTTAGACTGTGAGGATTGGATTCGAGAGGAATTTTTCTTTAATCCGAACACCTCCCTGCAGCAATTAGTTCGCATTACGGAGATTACACTGTACTAGTCCTAGTTCTCTTGGCCTTTTCAGCTCATTGATTAGTCTACTTCACCCAAATCCTGACGGTGGATAACGGATTGGACCAAAGATTCCTCGAATAATTTTATTGTCAAAAGTGAAACCAGGGATGTAACCAATAATGGATTGGGATGATTTCTACATTATATATTGTGTAAGTTAAAATGAACGTTTATTACGATATATCGTAAGTTAT
>NW_027110400.1:533351-539162 GCF_000696795.3 Halyomorpha halys
TTCATTATGTGTATTTTAATATTTACTTGAACACTGTCTTTGTTTCAAATTTGTATTATTATTCATTTTGTATGATTTTTAACTCTACAATATCATATTGTATCTTCTATGAGTACCAGTCAACTACTGACAACTGAATTTATTGTTATGAATTGTTTCAAATTTGTTTATTATTTTCTTTTTAGTTTTATTATCTATGAATCAAGTTTGTTATCTTGTTTTATTATTCACCCCTGATGAAGTCTTGAAATTCAGGTCAAGACGTTGGCACAAATAAATATGTTTTGTATGTGTAGTTTTTGCTGATCACACCCCCGACCATCTTCTCCTCATATTAATCTAGAGTCAACAATTAACATTACGTTTACAACAGTAGCTTAAATACTTAAATTTTCTATTATTTGTCAGTAAATTAATGTCATATAAAATTTAAATAGATAATACTATGATTTACCATGTTTCTTCCCACATCAACAATGCTTGCATCTATTATTGTTAAAGTAATGCCAAGAGGCTAAATACACGGCGGGCACAATAACTAAACAAATATAATTAACCTAATTAGAACAACTGGGATCGAAACGGAGGTATTAACAATTGTAACTATGTTTTTAAGCCCTCGACGCCCGCAATTATAGCTGTGTCAGTCGGAAAATTATAACCAGGACATATAATTAGGGGATAAAGTCGTTACTGTAATGAGGGACTGAATTAATGTCACGAAGGGGCCTTCTAGGAAAGCACATGCTACACATAGCCACGAATTCAACAGTAATTACCAACCCTCCTCTTACTTTTTCTCTTTAATCCGATTTCATTTATTTAGCCTAATCCAGCTCAGTAGAAATAAGTAATAAAGTTTCGGTCCCAATGTCTTGGTGGGTTTTAGCCCAAGCTTATTTTCGAAAATTGACAGTTAAAAAAGTATAAAACCTTTCATCAATTCCACAATTGAGTAATCTTCTAAATACTTAATTAATAACAACGTGGCTACATAAAGTGTCGTATAATGAAAGTGACAATGAAGGCGCAAAAAAACTGGACTCGTTCTATCAACTTTTGCAGTTATTGCCTTGGATTAAATTGTATGATAGTTACAGTCAGGACAGAATTTACTGCCATGGCAGTACAGTCGCACTAGATCTCGCATGATAGTTGACAAAACATCAAATAATGACATTAAAGCTGCTGTTTCCTGACAAATCCCACCAGATCACCTTTACTGTCCGTCACAAACCTCTACCCTCCTGTCCTACAGTATCCTTTCTAAATACTCCACTAACGCCTGTTGAACAGATTCGATACTTAGGAATCCATCTTGACAGGAGACTTACTTGAAATCCAAATACAAGACTGAAACGACAAGAAACTCCTCGTCAATTTCGATTGCTACAACACCTACTTCACAAACGCTCTAAACTTCCCATTCCCCACAAAACATTATTAGACACTACGGCAATAAGACCAATTTGGACATATGGAATTGAGCTCTGGGGCCCTACTAAACCATCAAATTCCTCCCGCATCCAATCCTTACAATCCAAAATGCTCCTTATTATGTTACAAATAAACTCACCCACAAAGACCTTAACATCCCATTCGTTGCGTATTTTCATTCGAAACTCCTAACCCATTAGTTCTTAATCTCTCATCCTTAACAATCCATGATAATCCTCCGAGGCGTCTGAAATGAAGATGACTACGGGACCTTCTAATTTAAATTAATACTTGAAGTACCACCAATGAGTGGTTCCTTTCCTAGATTTTCAAGTGGAAATGAAACCATTCCACATATTTACTTATTGTATTTATTATTTTGTAAAGATGTAAATTACATTAAAAAAAAAAAAAGCTGCTGTTACAACTGTAATAACAATTAGGGAGGAAAATATCGAATTATTGTTTATTGATTGTTTCTGAACTTAAAGTTTAATGTCACACTGTCTCAATTTCGTGACAGTACAATGCTGACTGAAAATATGTATAAGAATGTATGCAAGGAGAATTAAGAGATGAAATAGAACGATATTATTCCAAAATACGTGTGTGTTATTTCTCTGTATTTTTTACTTTAGTTATATATGTATAGATTATTTTGATGTACTATTCATTTTTGGGGACCCCAGGGACGCCTCTGTCACCCGATTTTATGAAGAGTGGAAGTGGCTTTACCCTTGGAAGTTATCCAATCCCGCCGTCCATCGTACATCTCAGATATCCTTCAATTTAAGTCCTTAGTGCATTCCTGCAATACCCGCTCACGGCCTTCAGAGTTATATGTAACTGCCCATCAAAACGCAGCCTTTGATAGATCTTTCCTCATCCGTGCCTCTTCCCTATGGAATTCTATTCCCTCCTTTATTTGTAGTTCTAATACCCTTCCAATACTCCTGTATCTTCGACTACCTTCTGTCCACCCCATTCCGTAAGAATAACAACTGAAAATTTCAAAAAAGCTCTATATATTTTTTGTATTTTATGTCTTAGATTTTCGTTTATAATTGTAAATATGTACACTAGCAGAAATTATCTCTTTTCATTTATTATTTTTTAGTTTAATTGTATTTTATTTGTTTTATCATTATTTTATATATTCTGTTAATTATTGTTGTTTATTTATATCTTTTTAAATTCATTGTATTATTTTATGACATTTTGTAATTTCATCTCTATTTGAAATTTACTCTAAGGCTCTAAAGCCTAATTTTGACGCCTGTAAATTATTCTAAAGGGATCAATCCCAGAATAAATAAAGATTATTATTATTATTTCTATGCTTTTTATGTCATTCCTCTTTAGTTTTAGAACTCGGGAAGTCCGTTTCTTTATCGTTTAAGCGTTACTTACAAATTGTTTTGCTATCAGGTTTATAAAAAGGTAAGAGGGGGAGAGTTGTGGAAAAAGTTTAGAAGTGAGGAAGAAAGGGCGAAGGGGTAAGAGAGAGATGGAGTCGCCCTGATGACTAGGAGTATCGACCGGGGGTTGTAAGTGAGAGCGGCTCTTGAATGGACTTCCCTCCTTACTACCTCCATTGACTGCTCCTTCCAGACACCCCAAGGCACCTCTGGAAAAAACTTCATTCACCCTCTCCGCCGCAGAGGGGTTTTTCTTTTTTTTTTCTCTCCCCACAGCTATCTGGAGCAGTGGGGGTAGTAAACAACAGCGTACTACGGTCCTTTCCTCAGCTCTTGTTGTTGATCGTTTACTCCTACCTAAAAAGGCAGAGTTCATTGACTTCTGTTTTGATTAGAACATAAAGTCCTATTTTTGCTAAAAAAAATTTTTGAGTAAATTACGACGTACTATATTTGATCTTAAATATGATTATTGTAACAGATTTTGTCTAAAATATTAAAAAAAAATTGTAGCAAATTATGGGTGTCTGGTGAATTGATAATAATTATTGAATAACTGATTTATTGATACTAATTTTAAAAATGGAGATTTTAACCAATAAATCAATCATTCAGGTAGCCATAACAACCTTGAAATTTCATAGTTATTTTTTATAATTTTGATATTTACAACTATAAGAAAAAAAAAATAAAAAAAACACTAGTAAGTGTGTTATATTACAAAAGTATTATTCATGCTTGTAGAGATTCTACCCGTTGATAAAACTCCAATTACATTTCTATGGTGTAAAATCTCGAGACCACTTTTTTTTCCAGATCCCTCTAGAACGATTATCAAGTATTGGAGAAACAGCAAGGTCAGAAAATAGTGAGTTTGGGAGGAAAGGGAGTTTATCATGGGAGGATTGATATCAGATTTTGGCCAAATCGTTACTTATGATGAAGTAAAGAGCACTGAGGATTTTATTTTAGGGTTGTAGAAACTGAATTCGATGGTTTTAGAGGAACCACAAAGCTCAAATCCGTCAACCATAAAGATCAAATAAATAAGTCCTTAGTAATCAATAGAATGTTTAAACAGGGTTTCTAGTTTAATATTTCGAATCGATGAGCAATTTTCTATCTTTTCAGTCTTGTATGAAGATTTCAAGTTAGTCTTTTGTCCAGATGTAGACCTAGGAAGCGGATCTGTTCGACAGGAATAAGTGGAGTATTATTAAAGAATACTGTAGAGCAAGACGTCATTGGTTTACGATAAAGGGTAAAGGTGATGTGATGGGATCAATTGGAATTTATTTCAATCCTCCAGTTCTGACACCATTCTTAAGGGTTGTGACGTAGTGAGGAAGCAAAAGACAGACTAAAACATTCAGATCAATTTAATTTTTTTCCTTCTTGATAGAGCTCTAGTGACCAATATTTAATAATTTATATTTGTTAATGAATATATTTGTAATATTCATTTACAAATCAGGTATGAAAATCAGCTAATATATTTCAAAACTAAAATTCTATCATACCAATCAATAAACTATTGTAATATTTTTTACATTTTATTAATATCTTCCGCCCCTCATAAAAAGGAATTTCATTTTAAAAAAAAATAGAAAAAACACATGATATTGATAAAAAATCAGATTTCAATCAAAACCATTATCAATCTCAAAAAGCGGAACGAAATAACAAGATGAATCGGAGGATTGTAATTGGATTTTTTTTTCTTTTTAGAGGAAAACAAATGTGTTAGAATCAGCGTTATTTTCAATAACACAATACTGTTCAATATTTTTTTTTTTCAAAGAACACGTTGGAATCAACTCATTTTATTAAAATATAAGAACTATTATGTGTATGAAAAAACTATTTTATATTCTAGTGACAGATCATAAGTGATTACTGACAACAAGAATAAAATTTAGATAACTCGAATGTTTGATGGCGATTGTTGCCACTAATCACTCTATTTTAACCAGTTATGGTTTCAGGTTATCATAAATATCAAAAAATGTTACAACTTTATGGCAAGTGGCACACAATTGCCCAAATCTGATTTCTGGATCCCTCTAATACATAAAACAAAACATGAATTAGTAAGTAGCATTACGTATTAGTAACACAAATTAGATTAGACACAAACTTATTCTACCATTGGTACTTGAAAGTATACAATGAGATACTTAGCTATGGCTTAAAGAGTCCATTCTGCAAGAATACAACTAAAAATATCTGGAAGTGAGGGGGCCTCCGCGTGATGTTTGAGCACTTTGTATCCCTGGGTACGGAAAGTAGTAAAGTGCAGAAATAGTATTATAAAGTTTTAAAATAAGAAGAACAAAGCAGGTAGAGTTGAAAGTATTTTGTTTTTTATTTATTTATTTATTGAAATTTACAACTGTATATAAAATACAACAAGCAAATTTAAAGTAAGGTCGTAATGAAACTACCCATTGGTAGAACTCTAAAAACATTTTACAATATAAGGTCACGAGGTGATCTTCTTTTCAGGCGCCTCGGAGGATTGCCAGGGATAGAAGAGGAAGCAAGGTTAGAAACTAGTGGGTTTGGGTGGTTAGGGAATTTATAATGGAAGGAATGATATCGGGTTCGGGCTAGATCGATTACATAAGGAGCATTTAGGTCTTTATGAATGGTTTTATTTGAAACGAAGTAAGGAGCATTGAGGATTTTACTAAGGATTTTGGATTGTAAGGTTTGGATACTAGAGGAACTCGAAGGTTTAGTGGAGTCACAAAGCTTAACTCCGTATGTCCAGATGGGCCTTATTATTATCATGTAGATCAGTCTTTTGTGATGAGTTGGAAGTTTTGACCGTTTGTCTAGTAAGTGCTGTAATAGTCGGAATCTGCGCGCAGTTTCCTGTCTTTTCAGTCTTGTGTGAGGATTCCAGGTTAGTCGTTGGTCAAGATGTAGTCCAAGATAACGAATCTGTTCTACA
>NW_027110400.1:540092-560976 GCF_000696795.3 Halyomorpha halys
TAAGGGAAAGTATTGCGATCTCGTAAAATTTTTAATTCAAGTATTCGACGGGATTACATGTTTTGAAGTCCTCTGAGTCTAAAACCTAGTCTCCATAAAATGGCATGTGTTTGTGAACAACCTCAAACGAAACTCTAAAAGGAAAAAACAACTCCAAATTTTTCCAATAATGAGAAATGCGCGGTATGGAGAGATGTCGCGAAAAGAAGAGCGCCCTGTGCACATATTGTGAGACGATTTAATTTAGGATGTGGTGCGATATTTAAAAAGCGCCTAAATTGGAAAATGGCCTGAAACCCTCCTCTCTCGCCCTCCGTGGTAACCTTACTTATCTGACTTTTTAAAGAGATATTTATAGTGAGTAGGTTGGTCAATATACGAGATGTCACAATCTTGCAAGAGATCATTACATAAAAAAGGCAATCCTCCGGACGGACCCGCCCCACTAAGACCCCTAGGAAGCGACGATCCTATACCAATGTTGGAATAATTTCTTAAAACGAGAAGAAATCTATGTCTTTAAAGAAGTTTAATCGAGCAATATTTAAAAAGCGCCTGAAATTGAAAAACGGCATGAAATTATTATACATAATTGTGTACACAATATGTAGCATGCGCTATCCGTCCCGGCCGGACCCGTGAAGCTTGGTGAGGAAATGGGTAGCTGAATCAGATTTTTTAAAGTATTGTAAGGTTATTAGAAGACCACAGTTCAAAAAACATTTGCAGCGACGACAGCAGTTTGCTAAATGATATATATAGCAAAAAATTAGTCAAGAAGTAATATGGACATTGATGGTCCATATTATTTTAATTACTCCTGGCATGACTTTAGAAAGGATAAAAAAATTTCAGTTAAGTCGCATTGAGGTGGGGGAGTAATGGTATGGGCTGCTTTCAGTGAAAAGGAAAGTTTCGAATTTCATTCATTTCCGGGAAAATGAATGCTGTTGGTTATCAAAATGTTGTAGAGTCCTTTCGCCCTTTACTGCTATATTGGAAGAAGAAGAAATCATTTTTTTTGTAAGATAACGCGCCGCTCTACAAAAGAATGGTTTGAGGATTTCGGGATCAATGTTTTGGACTGGCCAGCTCTTAGTTCGGATCTCAATCCGATTGAAAATTAGTTGAGGTTTCATGGCTTGAGAAGTCTACGACCTACAGAAGCCAGAAATCCACAATATTGATGAATTCCGCACGGCGTTATTTAGAAAAAAAATTGATTCACACAAAGCCATACAGTATAAAAAAAAGAATAATGTAATCTGTCTTCAACAGTAGGAAGAAAACTGAGGTTTTCTAACCATTAATCCATTACACCTGACAATAGAAAACAAAAATTAAGTTTATACTTATGCAGAGCATAAACAAGATTTCGTTTTTACAATATCTGATGTCCGTAAATTATCAAACAAATCAAAGACAATTTAAAACTTCTTACCAATCTAATAACATAAAAAGAATTCAAAAAACTTTATTGTGCAATGAATTTACTTTGAAATTTTATAAATACTTCAATTTTATACGTTGAGTCTATATATTTTCACAGGAATATACATATAAAATACAGGATATACGTATAAAGTATAATTTTACAAATAAAATTAAAAAAATATTATTACACAGTTTTATTTTAAACGATGTGGGTTTTATTTGATCCCAAGGAGAGTTTTTTCCTCAATCTTTTTGATTGATATTTAGGAATTAATGGAATTAATTTAATAAAGAGGATGTTAAAGCATGTTGGGCAATATATATTAAAATAAAAATTATGGCCAACGGAATTGTTTAATTAATCTTTTATTTGCACCTTTGATAATAAATTCTCATCTTTCAATCATAAAAAAAAATGTACAAGACCTAAGAAATAGGTAGAGATCTGATGCATCAATCAAATTAATCAGAGGTAAAACTATGAACAAATCAATGTTATTTAAAATCAAGTTAATAACACTCACGTTTACCCAGAATATTGTTTTATCCAGTTCAAGACCAGATAAAAGTAGTTTTGGATTTTTTTCCCTTTTTGAGGAATCCATTTCTGTTAAATGTTACTAACACACACTATGAGTTGAATCAATAGTCAGTCCCTCCCCTCATAGATGGCCTTAAAGTCGGTTCCAATCAATCTACGCGTATCTAGTAGCAACCAGGCCCTGTTTCATAATGAAGTACAAACTAATACTATTAGTCTTGTCGATTTAACTTAATACAATTACACTGACTTGTACAATAGTAACTTGTAGTTTAGTACTTTTTAACCCCTGTAATATCACTAATAGTCCTCCCTATTATGAAAAAAATAAGTGCAATTGCCACACTAGTTTCTACACTTGTACTATGAACTGATAAGATTAGCTTTCATTATGGAACAGGGCCCAGAATGTCGAGTCTATTTCTTGCTTAGTTATCTCACCCCAATTTCTGATTACTTTAATGAAAACTATGTATAATTAATAGTCAAAATTGTTGAGTCTGCCAAGTATAGGTAGGGGGAATAAAAAATGGCGTCTGTTTCAAAGCAATAAAAAAAAAAATAATTTTTCATTCGAAGCTCTATATCTTAAAAAGTAGGAACAACACAAGACAACCTAAGAGAACGTCATTTAATGAAGAGTAAATTTCCTAAAATATGTGCCCTAATAGAGTTCTTTACGTTAAATAGTTTTCGAGATATAACTTTTTAAAAAGCAACATTTCATAAAAATGTTGTATGGGTCGTACTGAAAGATCAGTAGTTAGTGAATTTATATTGAAAAATTTATATCTCAAAAACTATTCGACATACAGATGTATTTTTTAGCACTAAAATTAAAGCTAGTTTAATGAGCTATAAAGTAGTTTATGATGTTTATCTGCGTAGGAGTAATAGTTTACAAGAAATTTGCTAAAATCCCTACGAAGATAAGTGTCATAAACTACTTTATAGTAAGTTAAATTTCCTTTATTTTGAGTGTTGGCAGATATGTGTGTGTCTTATGGATCTAGAGATATATTGTTTCAAATACCCAACATTTTAAATGAACAACTAGAAATTAACAGTTTGTGAGTTTATTTTGTCAAATATCGTAAAAACTACAAAGATAAACATAATCTACTATTTTGTAGTAAATTTAACTAACTTTAATGTGAGTGCTGGTAGACATCAGTACGTCCAATGGTTTCAGAAATAAAGTTTTTCATATATCAAATTTATTGTCCGAACAACTATAAATCAATTTATTTTAGCAAATATCATGAAAACTACTATTCCTACGAAGGTAAAGGTCATACACTTCTTTATAGTCCATTAAACTAGCTTTAATTTGAGTGCTAATAGACATCTGTACGTCACATAGTTCCTGAGATATAGATTTCTCAAAATAAATTAACTAACTACTAATTTTTCAGTAGATTTTAAAGAAATCTTGCTTTTCAAAAAGCTATATCTCGAGAACTGTTGGACGTAAATAGCTCTTTTAGGGCTAATATTTCAGCAAATTTACTCTTCTTTAAATAATGTTCTCTTAGATTTTCTAGTGTTGTTGGTAGTTTTTAAGATATAGACCTCCGGATAAAAAATCAATGTTTTTTTAAGGTTTTGAAATAGCCGCTATTTTTTAATCCCCCTACCTATACTTGGCAGACTCATCGATTTTTGCTAGTAATTATACATAGTGTTTATTGAAGTAATCAAAAATTGGGGTGAGATAACTGCCTTTTTTCTTCCCGGATCTTGTACTATTGGCTCTTATATACTTAATTACGACAAATATATTGTGTAAATTTAGTCATTATTAAAGTATTCTATGCCCATTCCAAAATAAGCATCTAACGATTTTTGTTGATAAAGTGATTCTTTTCTATTATTATATTATATTAGCTTACCAAAGAGTATGAATTTACGCAAAACACATTCATTAATTTTTATTTAGGTACGTTGTTGGTATAGGCCTTTTTCACTGTACTATCTACAGCACTTATGGACAGTAAACAATAGACGATTTTTATATTAAAAAGGGTTTTAGTGTTGTTAACTGTGTTTTCATTATATTTTCTTAAAATAACATTAGTGTGTAATAAAAAAATAAATAAATAAGAAACAATTATATAATATTTTAGTCTTTTCTGAAAAGCACTTAATCGTGAAAGCATCTTAATCGTAAGTGAAATTTGATAAGCAGCGATTTTCAAAACCTTGAAACATTGTTGGCCACATATTATTTTGGTTTTAAAAACTCACTACAAGCATGTATATTGCTGTATTTTAAACAGTGTGTTACAATATTTTTATTAATTTTTTAGTATTCTTGTATTAGCTCAAATTGTTTAAAAAAAAAATTACAATCTCATTGAACAACTTGAGCCACAAAACTTAAAAATCTGTTATTTGCTCAAAACTTGTTGTAATCCAACAAACCATTAGGTTATGATATGCCCCTAAACACAATACTCTTCTTTTGTCTTTTCTGTAGTAGAGTAAGAACTCAGCACACTTATGTAGCGCTCAATATTTTAAACAGTTAAGGCGTGAATATCTAACCTTGATTAGTGATTGGAACTCATGATAACTCGAGAAATAAATTGGACCCAACTTGGACGCAAAAAAAAGTGAAATTAAAGCAATAAATCATGAATAATGTTTACTATTTATCTAATGTTAAAGTTTTATCAATATTTGAATTTACTGGATTCATTTCCATTGCTTGGTTAAGTAAGATTTTTTACTGTATTCTGAGAATTTTTCATAAACCACTCAATAACACGGAGCTCTTAAAATGAGAAAATCAAGGGTGATGTTACACCATTAGATCACCTAGCAAGCAATTAATTAGATAGATAATCCTTTGTTTATGACTCGAAACATAAATATTATTTGCACGTCTCCTCAAATGTTAGTTTTGGAATTTAATATAAATCAGACGTTTGGTTGTAAAATATCGCAACTGAACTTTTTCATAAATTGGAGTTTTTGGCATTATTGGTTTTTTTTAAAGCTTGTTACACGAATTGTTGAAAGGATCTTTAGGAAATTTGTTTTCTTTAGAGAACAACGTTGGTAATAAGTTACGGTGTCTTTTCGCTGAATGTAGAATGTGATTATCTAAGATTGTTCATTATAAACGTTTCCAGTTTGTTAGTTATATTTTTCATCTGTGTCAATAAACAGCAATATTGATGCTAAATTTTAATATTAAATTCCGAATCACATTTGAGGGGGCTAGAAGCCAAAGAATAGAACTTCTTGCTCTTTATTTCTGCCTGGAACAAATTCTCACTCCAGTTTAGCCAATTGTAGCCCAGGAAAAATGCCACCAACTTTTAACTTCTTGAATTGCCGCTTTTGGTTTCTCACACGCTAATTTTTTTTTTTTAAATCGTTCATTTATGTCCTTGTATATTAACAAATATTTTCATCTGATTACCTACATTTCCTGTAGATGTACGGTAAAAAGAAACATTTATAAAAAATAAATAAAGAAGAATATGAGAAAATATTGTGATGTGATTAATATTCATTCCCTCAACACATCTCAACTCAAACTTGACTGACTGACGGGCAATTTATTAAGATTGGCAGGGGTCTGAGCCTGATTACCAGGAGTACAGCTAGAAGCAAGAGCTCTTTCTATAGAAGATAGTACAGTGAGAAGATGCTCCGGTCTCTTTAGGCTCCTGCTATCCTGTTCCTGAACCTCCTCAGTTATGTTACTGCTATGCCTATCATCCGGGCCGGTGCATTCCAGAGCAACCTTTAGGAGAGGGGGAACAGGATAGCTTCGTATGGTAAACATTTCAGCAACAAGCTTTCACATCTTGTTAGTCACTTTATATTTAATTTTATTAATGTGTTCTTGTGTTTTCATCTTTTTATTATTGTGGTGTTAGTTAATTTATTTGTTCATTTATGGATCCTCACCATTCTACAGTGGGTTTGTTCACAAGATATATTGTTTGCAAACATTACATAGAATTTGATTACGTATTTCTTTCAAAACAATACTTTTAGATTTTTCTGTATTTCAAGATTACAAATAACTAGCGATTTTTTTTTTTAAAAACCTTGAGTATGTGTGCATATGTCTATAAAATAGAAAAGTAAGTATGGTAAAAAAAAATGTGAAAATTGAAGATTATATATAAGAAACTGAACAATATTGGATTAAAAAAAAATATTAACTAATTTGGAAGTTGGGAAGTATTATTTATCCATAATAGGTTTGTTTTTAATCTCAACAAAATATTCACAATGATTAGAAATTTTTCGTTTTAATGAATAAAATTGTTATGCAGTTGAATATCTTACTAGTGTATTTTAATTCATAGTAAATAACAAATTTCCAAATTTCATTGATAAAAACATTCTCGTTTTCCTCCTTTGACGACTTTAAAAACTTACTAGAATTAATTATTTATAACCAGAGGTTTTTTATTTTAAATTCTGTTTGGTTTATATTATCGCGAATTTCGTTCCACAATGTTTTCAAAGATGTTATATTAAATTCAAGTAGGTTTTCAGTAAATTTATGTAATTTTTCTCATAATAAAATATATATATATATTTTACAATGGCGCTGCAATCCAGTTACAGGTCCTAGCCTTCTCAAACCGCTACTTTTAGTCGTATTTCACTTGTGCAGACACGACCCAGCTATCACATCTAGTTATTTTAGATTAATTTAAATTACATTGTTTCTTTATATATTTATTATAAGTTAAAAACAAAAATTAGTTTTCTTTAATTCTGAACCCAGAGATTAGATTTATCGAAAAATGGCTGATCTGTTTTGATGGTTTAGGCCAATACGTCTTTGTTTTATTTTTATCTGAAATATATGTATATTTTCAATTGCTATGCTTTTGCTCCAACTTTGTAAAATATTATAATCAGTGCTGAGAGATGATGGCTTTAAAAAAGTGGAATATTTTCTAGTTTTTGTAATATATTATTTCTGATTAGTCAAAGTTAAAGACAGCTTTCAAATAGTTCATTTACATACCAAAAGAAATACATAACTCCAAATGAGGCTTACTTAATGTCTTGGCTCATACATGCTGTAGTTATATTTTTCTTTTAATAAATATATCTTTATTCTACAATTTCTCATTGTGATAACATGTACATATTGTAGTTTTAGGTTTTATCAAAATTAGTTAAATAATTTTGGATTTTATTTTGTTTATTAATGCTAAATGAGGGGTTGATTTGGTAAAATGAACTGGATTATATGACATCTATTTTACTGCACATAATATTTGATTTATTTATTATTTTTTATTTATTAGGAGATTAATAAGTGGTTGCAAGAAACGGTTTATTAGTGTTTTAAGCAATCAAATAAGTCTTAACTCATTTACTTGATTCCTTTTAATTTTATGAGCATTGCAAAAAAACAAAAAATAAAGATGAAATTTTAATGCCGCTTATGGAGCTTCGAATAAATGAGGGATAAAAAAGAAAATGCATTAACGAAATGAAAACGCTTTAGCAGTTAAATCCAGCAGCTAAACGCGATTAAGCTAAACTGCTGCGGGTTATTTTGCACGGCAATAACCGGGTTATGAAGTGGCTGCACTCGGGCAAAAAACAATAATGAGCTGTCGAAAAACCCAGTCTCGTCCTAAGAACACAATTGCATTATCCCGACAGTGTGAATAAAACCATGGTTGGATTATGGTCCACCGACAGTCTGACATTGGTCTGTCCCTGACTTTGTTAGGAAAACTCCAGGTGCTCTGGAAAGGGAAAGTTAATAATTCATTGATTAATCGCCGGTATTATTTTAGAATTTTTTTTCACAACAGTGGAGTTGGCTTCCTCAGTCGGCGGCCCTAGGGATGTATCCTCTACCGCCTGCCAATAAATTATCTCCCTCCGACCTTTAATATTGTCTTTTTTTGTTGCTCAATATCTGGCCCATTTGGGTATTGGATTGGTCCTCGCTTATTGGTCCAATTTAATTTAGCAACTTTCGAACATGTGTTTCAGAATTGAAAAAGTATAGGCTTCAATGTTGGGTTACTATAGTTATCTCCTACAATATGTATGCTTATTCGATATATATATATATATATATCGGAGCCCTCCGAAGTCTACCTAGCCTCATAAAGTGGGTACCCTTTATTGAGAAAATTACATGACCCATAATTCGAAGAAATGCGGATGGATATAATTGCATAAATATATTTATTCAACATTTTTTTCTTTTGATTCGATGAGGATAGCTTATGGAACTGCGAGTTCCAAGTAAAAAGTTTCTATTAATATATATTTTGTTATATTATTATTATTATAGTAAATTTGATTTTAGTTATAATGGAGTGATATAGACGTGTAGAAGCTACCCGTTGATAGCACTCTAATGACATTTTGACATTAGCAGGTCTCGTGCATCTTGTTTATGGCAAAGGAAGCAAGGAAAAAAAACAAGCGGGTTAAGGAGTTTATAATGAAAGGAAAACTATCTGTTTCGGGCTAGATCGGTTACAAATGGAACATTAAGGTCTTTATATATGATTTTATTTATGACTAAGTAAGAAGCATTGAGGATTTCACGAAGGATTTTGGATTGTAAGGATTGAATACGAGAGGAATTGGAAGGTTTAGTGCAGCCCCAAAGATCAACTCCGTATATCCAGATTGGCCTTGTTACAGTCAAGTAGATCAGTCTTTTGTAATGTGTTGGAAGTTTAGACCGTTTGTTTAGTAAGTGCTGTAATAGTCGGAATCGACGTGCAGTTTCCTGTCTTTTCAGTCTTGTGTCTTGTATCTTGAGGATTCCAGGTAAGTCGTTTGTCCAGTTGCAGCCTAAGAATAATAAAATTAAATAAGGAATTGCGTATCTGCACTTTAAGAAATACAATGGTAAGGGTAAGGACTAAAAAGGAGATAGGTGTAGACATGTTGAAAGGTTCCTCAACGTAAGAATGGCGAAGAAAGTCACAAGAGTATCCTTACAAGAAAGAGGAAGAAAGTACGCAATAGGAAAATTTTATAATCTATGCTGGAGGAGAACATCAAGAAAATTTAAATTACATGAGAAAAAAGTATCTTCTGTGATATTTATTATTTGGATAGAGAAGATTAAGGCGACTGCAGAGCCACATAAGAAGAAGAAGATTTTGTTTTTGAAATATTGCGCTTCTTTTTCAGGGATATTGTTCGTCTCTTTTGTGTTTATAATTAATAAGTATCAACAGTAGATTTTTTCTTTACTTTATTTATATATTTGTTAATAATATAATAATGATTTTGGTTCCCGTCAGAAGGCTATGGGTCAATACATTTAATTTACTTAAGTAGTATGTATTTATTAAATTGAATTTAGTAAAGCTTTAGTCTCGTTAATGTTTCTATAATATTTGTTTGAGGCACAGAAGAAATTTAGTTTTAATTTAATTAATCTTTACCTTCAAAATTATTATGTAATTGTTTGTGATACAGCTTTAGCTCTATAGGAAGAGATCGGGTTAAAGAAAGAGAACATAAAAATCAAAATCTTATTATTCTAAATGTTAAATAATTTTTTTAAATAATTAATTATACATATATATGTATATGGATAGATTTTGCTTCAAATATTTGGCCTAATGTTATTCTGTTGTTTACCTATATGCAACTCAGTGTAAACTACTTAACAAGAAGGGCACTCATGTCTTTCAAACAGTCGATGGTAATTAGAAGACGATGGTACTCAACCGGCCAGTGTTTACAAATATCCGAGAAGAGCAATGCAAATCCCCCCGTGTTTATATTAATTACATCAGTTGTTAGCATTAACAGGTGAAGCTAAACTGAGCATTTTCGATTGTGTTCCAAAGGAGAGATTAGAGAGATGGGTGGGCGGATCACTGCAATCAATAGACCATCTCGGTTGTCCAGTTCTGATGTAACAAGATAAAAAAAAACAAGAGACTGTCCATAAAAAAATAATAATAAAAGGAGCAAAACAAATGTTTTTTTTCATTCCAAGTCGATGATAAATTATTAAGAATATGAGATCAATATTGTGCTGCTAATATAGTAAGGTTGCTAGCAGTGGGTTACAGAAACAAAATGTTCCATAAAATCGTCAAATTTGTCAATACGGGATTTTATACATATCAGAACGTTACAACCATAAAACTATATGTAAATATCAGAAAAATAAATCTCAGTGGCTCAATGAAGAAAACCGGTCATCTTTATTAGGCAGGTGTTTCTAAGAATGGGCTGATAACTATTTTATTTTTTAATACCATGAATGTGTTAAATTAACACTGTTTTTTTTTTTTACGACGGCTCTAGAACACAGTTATGGGGCTAACAGGACTTAGCCTCCTCCAACTCAGTCGTCTTTATCTTGTACTGACATATTACCTAGGCATTATAGATTATAGATATATATAATAAATTTTAAAAAAATAATTGTTTTAATCAGTTATAGTATGTAGCAACCCAATGTAGTTAGGCAGCACTCTTTCAGGACATATTTCGATATATGTTTCTTTCTCTCACTATAATACAAGTCGGTAAAATGGTCAAAACTAATGGGGTGTATAAAAATAAATTACTGTTTTATCAAATTCAAGATTTCGAAAGACTAAATATTTTAATCCCATTTAATAATTAATAATCCCTTTAGAGCATTCTCTAAGCTTAATTTCATTCGACTTCTTCGAAAAAAGCCTCAATTTAGTTATTTGTTACAAAGAAGAAACATGACAGTGTCCTAAGAAATTATCTTAATTTTAAGACATTACTGGAAAAAAATTTCACAGCCGCTGCGGCAACTCGTGAAATTATTAAATATGAAGGTGAAGGTGTCCTTGACCGGCACACTGTGCAGCATTGTTACGACGTTGGAAAGAAAGAAGGACTCTAGGCGACCATTCATGTGGTTCAGCAGGAAGCTGTTGAGTTAAATTCGTCCACAAGTAATATTTAACTTTCCAGGGAGTGTGGTGTGTCGAAAGATACTGTTAGTCACCACCTACTCTTCATGGGAAAGGTGAAAAAGAGCAGTAGACTGGTCCCTCACGAACTTATTCCTCAGCAATCTGCTAAGAAGTTAGAAATTAGTGAAAAATCATTGAAAAACCCTTTTGGTATGAGATTTTACTAGAAGATTTCCACCTTTGATGAAAAATGGGTTTACTGGTGAAATCCGAATACCTGCAAGCAATGGCTATATTGTGGTAAAACTCCTTTTCCGCTTGCTGCAAGAGGAAGATTTGAAAAAAATACATGCTTTGCTTTTTTTCGGAATTTTGAAGGTTTTATTCATCCCGAATTTGTTCCTGATGGATGCTGTATGAAATCTGAACTCTACTGCGAACAACTGGAACGAAGTTCTCAGGGCGTTATCCTGCTTTGATCAACCGAAAAGGAGTTTTATTCCAACAAGATAATGCTCTTCCTCCCACTTCCCCTCGAACCAAAGAAAAGTTCAAAGAACCTCATGAGTTCGAACGCCTGCCTAATCCACTATATAGTTCAGACCTCGTACTATTGGATTACTACTTGTTTCGATCCATGGCCCATTTCTTTTAAGTGAAAAAATTTGATAATTTGCGGAAGTTGAAATTGCAGCTCAACAGTTCTTTGACAGCCATCCCAAAGAATGGTATCGCATGGGATCGAGCAATTGGCTAATGTTAGAAAACAATGCACTATACTTTAAGTATTAATTGTATTTTATATCAAAGAAATAATAATACAAATATTTGGTTGAATACCGCCCATTTTTTTATAAACCCCATTTTATTTTATTTTTTTCAACGTTAAAACAACATAAGACTGCATGAAATAATATTGTATTTTATTTATTAGAAACAGAGAAAGGGAAATGATAATAAGAAAGTAACTTAAAAATCCTACAAAATATTCTTTGTTCTACTAATAATATTACAATAATTTATTAAAATCTTAAAGATATTCCGATTTAGATTAAAATTAGAGTAATATAAATATTTTTATGATGTAAAGAATTCAAGATGTATCAAAAAGCAATAAAAATTAATTAAACAATACATATTAAAAAATGTAAATACTGGGAGAAGCTTAGATAAGGTAACAAAAGCCAACCAACTAACCCATCCCAATACCCCAGAGAATGAACTAAATTTTTTGGCTGTAACACAAAACCAATCAGAACTACCGTTAGTAAAAAGGCTGGAAAGCTCCTCAAGTATTTTCCAGACAAGGCGGACACCTACAACTCGCTTGATACAAAAATATATTAGTGGACAAGATTGTCGACCCAAATATATCGATGATTATGAATGATCTACAACCCCAAATGCATAGAGGTTTGAAGGCTTGAAAAGGGTGATTGATTCCTCAGGGATTTGTATTGATCAACTTGTAAGTGTACATCCGAAGTGGTCTCGGAGACTATCAGACTATCAGGGCTTGAAAGTTTTTCATTATCAACAATGCTTTTTTGTTTTACAATTTGGTCCTTGCTCACAATTTTTTTTTATTGTTAGTTGTTTGGGATTTATCAGGGGTAGGGTATTTTTTTCTCTGGCTTCTGAGAGAATCCTTTTATTCTGTCCAATGTGGGTCTGAGGGGTTTCCTCTTAGTCAGTTTATATGTTTCAGAGTGTTGCGATACATTGGTGGTTGTTACCTTATCTATGCTTCTTTTCTTTTTTATTTACTTTTATATTCTTTGATTTTTTTTTTTTTATGGCTTTTTTGTCATTTTATACAGGTATTTTCTGTTATCCTGTTTTCTGCTGATCAGTTATTTGAATAATCCTGGTCACAAATATTATTTTGTTACCTTTCATTCCCTTCAGCATGTGTTTAGATGGCTTGTAATAATTTACTGTTCTTTTTTTTTTTTTTTATGTCTGTGTTTTGTCTGGGTGTATGTCATCTGATGTTTTCTGTACTGATAATGCCTGAGTTAGTGTTGACTGATTAGTTGTTTCCCGGTATTTGAAAGAAAAAAACTTGTTTTTAGAATATTTCAGTAATAACCTGAAGAATTTATATTTCTTGTTGAGCGTTTGTTCTTTTATAATGAAATAAATTTTTAAATGAACACGGCAGAACAAAACCACAGCAATTTTTTCAAAGGGAGATTAAAATAATATGTTCAAGGAAAATAATAAAAGAAAACAAACACATTCTTACCTTAACGTTTATATTATTTTTAAATGCTTACAAAGTCATAAATAATTTTACTAACGGTCTTAATTAACGGGCTAACAATTTTTTTTTTTAAACGTCGGTTTCGCTAATATCCATCTTACTTCTAAATCCTGCCAATTTAATTATGTTCTATTTTTAATTGTATATATATGTCTCTAAATTCCACCCAGATTATCAATACTAGAACTAGACACAGTATAAGGATATCTTGAATAAATTAAAAACTGATTTTGACCAGTTTTTTTTTCTTCTGAAATCTTCAGAATAATTTTTATTTAACTTTCTTTCTTACCATGCCATCGATACTTCGAAAATTTAAATGAACAATAAAAATAATCAACAATTGGTTGGCTATTAAAAAGTTTTTTTAATAATATGCCAAATGTTTAATTCCAAGTCAGCCTGTTTAAAAAATATAGAAATTCTTCATATCACAGTCGTAATCCTGTTTTGTTTAAGAATATTCTGTCTATACTTGCCGGACTGATTTCTTACTTATAACTCTAAGTGGCTGCTCGTCTTTGTCGACCAATTTATCATTTACTAGACATCCATTTTTTATAATAATAGATCTTCAATAAAGTTTTTTTAAATGACATGTTTATGTCAGGACATAAAGAGATGGCCTTTGGAGTTTCACTTAACTATCGAATTTCTTTCTTATCCAATTCTTCTAAAGTCCTTTGAAAAACCTATATTACAGCTATAAGCATCTATAAACCTTGTTTAAAATTTGCTACAAAATAGACAGATATCATGATAACTTCCAAATCTCCAGGTTTCAAACCTTCGTTCCTAATTGATTTCTGGTAAACCTCAGAGGAGTGGCTGTTTTTTTTCTCTTTAGTTTACCCTTGAACACACTTAAATTTTTTATGTTTACCAACTCAATACCTGAAAGAAAAATTATATTGAACAAAATGTTATTTTCTAAACACCAAAAGAACTTTTGATCTTAAATGTAAACCAGAAGAAAATTGAATTTTTGTATTTATCTGTTTGACGTTCCAATCCTTATTTTGTTATCATTATTATTGATTAAAATTTACTTTATTGAAATATAATTCACATTAATGGTAGATGTACAGGTTACCAACTTTCCATTCAGTCCACCCATAAGGCTTATAATTAATTTTAGCCAAACTAGAAGAATATGTAGAGGTTGGTAAGCTTTTATTATAGTGCTAAGATTCATTTCGTAAATTAGGCACGTCATAAATATTAACTGTTCCCGGGCTGAAATTGTAATTATAATATCGTTGAATCCTCTAACCAAAAAAATGTTTACAAATTAAGACAAAAATTCATAAAACAAATTATATTTGTAGAATCAGTTCGCGGAGTCTTGATACACTGCACAATTTACTGTTGTTTTTTTAGTTTTCGTTTTAATGTTAGAGACTGTTCTACATTTCATATTATAAACACTTGTAGTTGCTCGTAATGTTCCTATCATGAAGTCCTACAAGGCCCGATATGCAAGCAAACATTAAAACTATACTGTACTTTACTGCGTCTTTTTTTCTTGAACGAACACTAACCGCTTCTTCATTACTTAAATATTTCAATAACTACTCTCTTCCCATTATTATAAGAAGTTATGACTTTAAGCAAGGATAAATAGTTTAACAATATTTAATCAATCATTAACGCCAGCCGGAATAGCTCCTCCCTATTCCTAGTAAGCTTTGGGCAACACATGCCATCATTGATGACACCGCCTCCAGCGGACCCGGCAGCCTATCTTATAATGCCACACTGGCAAAACAAGATGTATTAGTTTGCCAACTTATATATATATATATATATATATTCCTTTCTTCATTTTGTATATATTCATTTATCTTTCTAGGAGGTCAGAAAAAAAAAATTATTAACGATTATTAATGACTCAAGAAAAATCAAAACGTAAAAAAAAAAATTCTACAAATGATTATTTAAAAACCTTGAAACCCTTATGAAGAAATAATTTTTTTCATCCATAACACAAATTAAGAATCTCATAATTTTTATTATAAAGGTTTATTATCAAGTTATAAAGTTTATTATCAAGCTTAATAAAATAAAGTTTATTAAAATTAAATATTTTAATTTATTTTTCTGGAATTAATTATGATAATAAAGTAACCTCATCATTTTCATCCAATGAAAATTAGTATGGATATGTTTAAGTGAAAAATATAAAATAATTCCATATGGGGAGATTTCAGTTTTGAAGGCCATACCCCCTGAAGAGGGGACGATGTGGGTTAAGCCGACCACCCCAGGGAGGACGTAGGGTCGGGGTCGGAGTACGGGGTTACTAAAGCACAGGTTGAGGTCGGACCATTGACTTAAGTCGCAGCTACTTAGTTCTCCCGATCGGCGTATCCTTGTGTTCGGGCACCAGGTGAGGAGGGGTTGGATGTAGGAGGGGTCATAGGGGTGGGGAGGATGGGAGGGAAAAAAATAAACAAAAGAGGGAAAAAAAACCGCGCGCGCGGGACAGCTCTACAGAGAAAAAGTGGGGTGAGGGGGGCGTGTGTATAAAAATGGAGGGCCCCCATTGGTCGACTGGGGGCGTATCATGGTCATATCTGGTGAAAAAATGACCAATCAAGTTTATTCTGGGCCACTTGGGCGTTCTCTCAATCAATACCGTCCACTCTCCGATCACCCCACTCCGCTAGAAAATTATTGTTTTAATTTTTACCGCTCCCCGGCCCCTTTACGTTTTTCTTTTTTATTTCTCCCCTTCCGATCCGAATTTCACAACTTTAAATTCTCACCTCTTTCTGTACAACGCCTAAATCAGGCACGGCATTCTTCCCCGGCTATAGGCATAAATTTAAGACAAATTATGTTCCCCGGCAGGCTTAGCAGGACTTGGACGGGAAACTTACCCGATATAAATATAAAATTTATTTTGCCAGAAGATTTGTAGCTTAAGTATAAGTAGGTTTGAAGTGATTAAGTAATAAAATCTCTCTATTTAGTAATGACAAGAGGCGATATAACAGCTGGTAAAATAAAAAAATAAAAATTAATTACCTACAAATTTGGATTTTTTTTTAAAGCAAAGATGATAATCTTTTAAAGTTGTAATTACAATGATTTTTCTAGATCTTAATTATAAAGTCATTAAGTAAGAAAATCCTTGTTCAAATCAACCCCATTAGCCAAATAAATATTTATTAAACTAACACTTTCAGACCCTTTTATTTTAGAATTTATAGAAGTCCTACATGATATATGCTATAAGTTGGATAATTCCATAACTACATTAATTTTCTTTTTGATTATATAATTATTAATATAATGATTTATATACAGATAAGTTCAAAATTTACCGACAAGCATGTATTTACTCCTATCATAATTTAGGACTAAATATTTTGGTGAAATAGTTTTGACAATTGAGGAAAATATTAGCCTTCTAGATGGCAAATTTAGGGACTTAAATTAATAAATCCAGCAAATGCCTAAGTATACCAATACAGTTAAATTTTTTATATATTCCCCCCAAATTTGTTTTATAATTTTTAGATTAAAATTTTGTATAATGCTACGAGAAGATATTTAAAAATAGTTTATTCCAACTCACAGCTTCAACCTATTTTCCTTACCTAAGGTACCAATAAAAAAATTAATATCCCTAGTTGTATTAATAACCACTTTCTTTCTGTCTGTTGTAAATTATTTTGGAAATCATAAGTATAATTTATGAAAAATTATTGTGAATACTTCATTTAAGTATGGATATCCCTACAAATGCACTTTATAAATTGTCTGATATGTGTTTTATATAAGTATAATGTGAATTATTGTGAACTTATATACTAATAAATCTTTGTATCTTCATAGGAAACGCAACAGTAAATTAAAAAATAAATTTTTTTAAGGGGTTCATTTTTTTTTTCAATTTTACAAAGTTATAATTGTAATAAATAATAAATCAATGTAAGTGATAAATTTATTTAAATACACAATCAATTAGTAATGTAATGTCCACTATGGCCTATCCTGCATCAGGTATTTCTGATTCTAATGAAATGCGAAATTTACAAATTATTTGTGGGGTTTATATTAAATAATATGATTTGTTTGTAATACAGTTGCAATAATTATATCTGCATTGGAGAAAAACTCGACAAGTTTTTTATTAAATTGAGTTTCATAGACAACTATTTCCTTTTCGAAAAATAGTTAATGGTCTTCATTTTCACAATAACTATTAAAAAAAATATATATATACTCTAGACCTATTTCATACCTAATTCTTTTATCTTTCTAGCCAAGAAGTTCTATCAGTAATTGAAAATAATTTTAGATTCTGCAATATTGTATTACTAATTACTAGAGACCGGATTTTTTTGCAGTAAAATACAAAAAAAAAGAAAGTGCAATTAGAAATCGTGAAGTAGAAACTCAAAATATGTATAAAACACCCAAATCCTGCAATAATTAACTTTATTGTTTAATTTATAATATCAATACATAGAAAACCTACCTATCCTTATTTGAATCAAATTACAATCGTTGAATACTTCCTGTATTTACGCAAAGATTCTTACAATACCTAACAACTCCGAATTAAAAACTAAGAGCTATGACGAAGCATATTGTATTAAATGGTTTCATATTCCTCATTCGAAACTCAGTATTCAGATTTCTCAAAACTACCTCAATTTCAATTTTAAGAAAAAATATGTAAGGCCACTATGTAGAATAGACTATTTAAGAATACTCTTCCGAGAGAAATTTTCTTTTTATTTTCTCCTAAAATATCACAAAATATGTCTCTACGCTCAGATTTTGAATTGTCTATTCACGTTTAATTACATACGAATATACCATTAACGAAAAAAACTAACAAATAATAAATCAATGTAGAAAATTTTTAATAAGTTTCATCAAGTATGAATTGGTCTAATCATATTGATTAGACCATTTAATTTGTATTAAAAAAAATATATATACATTGTTAATAAAATAACACTGACCGTTCTCTATTGTTATAGAGAACTTGTTTGCTTATTCATGAGAACTTTTTCCGCAGGTTCTATTCCAAGAACATTCAAATTATTTACTTTTTTTTTTTTTTTTTTTAAGGTTTAATTTAACTCTTCATATGTTAACCAACGTATTGTTTTACATCACATTTGTCAATTTTAAATTAGAAATTAAATAAAGTAAAAAATAATTAATATTGGCATACACACAACTTTAAGTGTATAATATTAGAAATTTATAATGATGAGAAGAGTTGACCGTTGATAATATATATGAGGAGAAGATGGTTGGTGGTGCGGTCAGAATATAACACAAATAAGTTGAACGAGCTTATTTAATAGTGCCAACGTTTCGGCCAGAATTTCTAGCCTTCATCAGGGCTAAGAATAAAAAACAAGATAACCAAGGAATAAAAAAAAAAAATAGATATAAACAGAATGATATATAGTAAATAAATGTGCAGAACGATATTAATAAAAATAAAGTGATGAAAGAAGTGGAAAATAAAATGTATATACAGGTAATATAATAAGTAAGTAAAATAACATAATTAAGGATATCAAAAAATAAAGTTATACAATGCAAAGAAATATGAATATTTTAATTTAGTAATAATTTAAAAATTTATGTTATGGAAAGAAAAAAAAAATTGAGAGAAAGAAAATTTATGTAACTAATGAAATATGTAACTATGATTCTAGAATAAAGGAACAAAATATATAGTTATCTTAGACAAGAGAAGTAAATAGAAAACATAGTAATAATATGTGGTGAACATAACATAACGTGGGTAAGGACAATTAAGAAAAGAATAGAAAAGAAGAAGGGGCTAAAAGAAAAATAGGAAAAAGATAATAAGACGAAGAGCTCACCTAATAGTGAAATCGGAAAACTAAGTGAGTTCAGTGGTGTGTTTGGTAAGACAGAGTTAAAAAGTACGTTACAAAGGAGACGAGATTACTGGAAGATGAGAATACGTGGATAAAAATAAGAAGTAGAAAATATTTAAAAGATGAAAGCGTATAAGAGAGTGACGACCAATGGTTTTAGAAAATGTTGAAAAATACATTATAAAGAGGACAAAGTTACCGGAAGGTTATAAGTTATCTGGACGAGTATTAATATTAAATAGAAATATTAAAAAACTTACAAAAAAGAGGAAAAAGTATTAGAGGGTGGCCACAAATGGTTTAGAAAATATTTTTTAAAAACATTTATATATCATATTTAAACATCTATATATAAATATATCATTCTACACATTTCTTTGCATTACATAACTTTAAATTTTTATTGCCTTAATTATGTTATTTTACTTACTTATTTAATTACTTATATATACATTTTATTTTCCACTTCTTTCATTACTTTATTTTTATGCTGCACAATTTTATTTACTATATATCATTCTGTTTATATTTTCTTACCTTTTATTTTTTGTATTCATTGCTCGTTATCTTATTCTTTGTTCTTAGCCCTGATGAAGGCCAGAAATTCTGGCCGAAACTTTGGTTCTATTAAATAAGTTCTTTCAACTTATTTGTGTTATATTCTTACCGCACCCCCAACCATCTTCTCCTCATATATATTAGAAATTTATTTCAAGAATTAAATTTTAAGAAAGAAAAAAAAAACAAAATTCAAAAACAGTGAAACGTGCGATTTTGTGCAGAAAAAACTTAAAATATTTAATTTTGTGCAATATAAAATTTGTGATATTAAAATATCTTTTTCATAATTCGAATTTCAGTCGAGGTTTGGCTCAATTTGAAGCAAGGGAATACAAGATGCAATTGCACGAAAATTCAGTCTCTACAAATAAAATAAGTATATAATATTACATTAAGTTTCCAGGGGTGGAATACAAACAATTAAACAAAATATTTTTATTTCACATTCTTACAACTGATTCAGAGATAACAGAAATGATAGAAAAATGTGTAAAAGTTTAGAACTTCCCTGTTTTAACTAATCAATAATTCGATAATATTATAATATTAATAACTAGAAAACAAGAATCTATGTAATAATTGTTTTTTTTATTTTGCAATAGAAAAGTAATTTTTTGTAGTTCAATTTTTTGGGGGGAAACGTGAAAAGATTTATAAGTGGTTGAATCTTTTAATTCAGGAATACTGTAGAGAGATACAAGAAGTCAAAAAGTGCTTACTTAATATTAATTTGGATTATGTCAAGAATTAGTAAAAATTATAATAAATACATAAAAATCCTAAATCTGGACTTTTTAACAATCTATCAAATTACATAGTTCATAATTTAATATAATAGGACATAAGAGTAACTGCTTTAAAACATGCCCTCGAAATGGATTTTGTTTAATTATTTATCGGTTACAATAATCGAATAGTAATATCGATTTCCAAAGCTGGTTTTAAATAAATCTCATATAGCAAAATATTTTGTTACTCTTTTCTATGAAAATGTTTTTCACATTCCGAAGTTTCCTTCGTTAATGTTAAAGTAGCAATAATAAGTTATTCTCTTAACATAATGAGTAAACAACCCACAGTGTATCTGACCCGAAAAGCTAGTTAAAACTAATCCTTTATATGTCTCAAATTAGTTTTAATTGCAGTTATGATATATATAATCTTATGAACGTAGTTTTAAGAGTTTAAAATTAATAGAAGACTAAAAGTTTTTAACTTAGTATAGTATTATAGTATTAAAAAGTATATAGTGCCGTGTACGGGGCTCGGGGTTTCTAAGCCCGACTGGGGGTTCCCCGTACAGGTATTATATTGAAAT
>NW_027110400.1:566847-591666 GCF_000696795.3 Halyomorpha halys
GCTCTGCCTAGACGGTTAATGGCTCCCAGTTAATGGTACCCTCTGTTATCTATATGTCTTTTTACATTACTTTAGATCTGTTACCAACGGGGTTTTTGCCTAGGTCCGGTGGTATAATTGGTTTTTATGCCGACAAAAGAAATTATTTTAAGTTAAAAAACCCCAGCTGGTACCTCTCATACATATCAATAGATATGATAAGAATTAGACAATTATGTTTTAATAAAAATGCGATATCAATTCAAAGCACTAAATTTTCTTATCTGATCAATATAAATGCCATTTTTTTCTGAACTATCTTCATCTTTAGGATTACTTTAAATCAATTCTCTACCATCACAATTATTTATACTTATATATCTACGACTTCACGATTTTTTGAAAAAGTTCCTAATTTTATCTTTATCATTTGTATTCATTTAGGGATGACTATTAAACATAATCTATTTTAAAATCTATCTTGAATATTTCTTTTGTTTCTCCTATATACTATTTTACCTCTCTCATCATTATCTGACATTCCTTAATAGTAATATTCAAGATAATATTTAATATAAATAATTTAAAAAAAAAGAAAAAAGTAATGTAATGTTCATTAGGCAAATGTTACGATCTAAGTTTTTTCGTTTGATTTTGAAAGTTTTATTAATATCTTTAGATGTGAGTTATTTTAAAAATAAAATTATTTCACAACAGTTATCTATTAATTTAAAAAAAATAAAAATTCTTCTATACAGTTACTAAATAATATAAAAATTCTTCCATAACAGTTATCCATTAATTTAAAAAATAAAAATTCTTCTCTATTAGTTATCTAATTATTTAAAAAATAAAAATTCTTCCATAAAAGTTATCCAAATATTTTAATAATAAAAATAATACAGTAACAGTTATAATGAAATAATTCGAGAAAAAAATAATAATAATGGTTTCGGACCCCTCCACTTACCATGTTTTCCAGTAGAATATCATTTTGTCAATTATTTAATGTTTTATTTTATCATTTTTACACCTGCAGATCCCATATTGGGTAAAAATTGATTTTAAAATGTTCCCAAAACCAGATAGTCGTCACAAAAATAAAATTTCATTTTAAATGGGAAAAGATGGCACAAAAACAAAGAAAAATAATTAATAAATTTTAATTTTAAGAAATGTATTTAGCAATTGTTTGCTTTATACATACACATAATGTAAAATATTGGTAAGAGTCCAAAATAAATTATTTTTGAAGTATAATAACAATATTTGTTCTAAATGAAAAATAAAAAATTTCTTATATAAGTTTTTAGTACTTTAGGATAGAATAAAAAAACACAAATGGTGTATTGCCGTCATAAATCGTAATAATGCCACTCTAAATTTATTTATTTTAATTGTTGATGTATTTTCCGTATCTGAGTTGTTTTTCTACTAACTTCAGCTTTGCATCGTACTATTTCCTTTTTTATTTGTTATTATATTTTTTTTTTTTTAATGGAGGATAGTAGGATGGTATTTCTCATAATATTTTTTATATAAAGAGTGTTTCAATTAATTAGAACACAATAGAATTTTATATTGGAGCTAAACTAAGAAAAAATATACTAAAGAAATAATTCTGTTTTTTTATTTTTACCCATTTTATTTTATTGAGGGATAACCAATTAAATTATATAAGAGATTGTATAAATAAGTATTAAGGTTTCAAACTTTATAGGTCATAGATTTAATATTTTTTTTGCTTTCGGAGATAAAGAAGCTTTTTGATAAAAGTTTGATGATTACCAAACAATAGAGTTAATCGAAAATGATAATTTGAATGGTCACAAGTCCCAGATGCCGCATTTGTTTTTCTTTTATTTTTTCCCCTTTTCTCTGTGCCCTAGCCATTTCTTCTCATAATGGGTGGCTATACTTCTGGTTGAACCAATCTACCCTGACCATACTGGGAATGTTCAGATTCATTCTGTGGTTCCTTCGTTATGGTATAAATTTATATTTAAGATTGTCTTTGAGGATGGTGTGGTTGGCTGAAACGTTGGAAGTTTAAAGTAATAATAAAGTGTGTGTTTGAGACTAATTTAAACAAAAAAAAAAGAAAACTTTAATGTTCATTAAAGTGCTTATTTATTTCTCCCTTTAATAATTTGTGTGTTATTTCAAATCTATTTTTGAACATTCATATAAGAAAATTTCAGCAGCGTTATAAAATGTTTCAAAACCTCGAACTAGTAACTATGAATCATTGAAATTTTATTTATCCTTAGTGAATACAAAAATAAAATAGAACAATTTCCTACATATAAATATAGTCATTTAAATTTAAATTTTAAAAATATAAGAATCACCAGTTATTGCTTAAAATGTTCCTTTGATAACTAAGGCATTTCTGATTTCTTTTTTGAAATCAAAATAATTCGGTTAACGAATTTATTTAAATTTTGGTAAGAAATACCAATTATCATTGTAGTTGTATTCCGCTCGCAATAGTCACAATCGCTTAAAATATTTCTTTTTATCATCAGAGAAGCCTATTTCTAATTTATAGTTTTCTTTGGAAATCGTGATATTTTAACAGTATTAAGTAATGACGGAGTTATTCCTTTGCGAAATTTTGGAAAATAATCAGAAATTCTTATTTGAGACTATGCTTGTGACTTACTTAATACTAAACAATTGCATTAATCATATGGCAATCTTTTCTCATAACGATTCTTGATTTAATTTTTATTGTTTACTTTTGACGCTTAAGCTATACCATTTATCTAATTAGATCTGATCATTTTTAATTAAAATTCAAGGTTATTACCACATTTCAGAAGAAAATATTGAAATAGCCAGGATAATTTTACATTTTGGTTTTCTCTCAATTTTTTATAACCAAGGAAATCAAACTAGATTAAATCTAATCAGAACTAAATTGTAAATGAATTTGTGAACTTATTGTGTATATTGTATTCAGTAATCTGGAATGATTATGGTGAATGAACCATTACTGATCATCTCTCAATGAATTACGGAGTCCGACATATATCAAATGGTGTATGGGAGGATAACAGTGAATCTAACTGGACAGAGCATTATTCACATGCCACCTGTAATTTTTATGTTCTTATCGTCTCAGGTTTCTTATCAGCTATTATCATAAGAAACCTAAGTGTTAATCTAACAGGAATTGGAGATAACTCCATGAGCCATTTTTTACATCAGTTTAAGTTGGGCAGTAAGGTCTCCAGGAGAAGAGGATCAATAAGCTATGATGTAACCTTTCATGGGTTTCTGACTCACCATAGCAAAAAGAAGGGGTGGGTAGCTGGGGTTGGTCCCATCCCTTCATTCATCCTCGGCTTCATTCACGATTCATCAGTGGAGGCTAGAATGGTCAAGCTATGCGAGAAAGTTTCGTAAAATATATGTATACATTAAATCCAATTATCCAGGTATAATAAGGTAGAAATACGGTAATATGCAACTCTAAGATTACAGGCCGTGTAACAGTATCAAAAAATATTAATATAAAATTTTTTTTAGTTGCACCAAAACAGCATCAAATCCACATAATAGAATTGCTGAAACATCTCAAATTATTAAAATTGTAATGAGGAGTTCATAGATGACCGTAGATAAATATGGAGAGAAGATGTTCGAAGGTGCAGTCAGCAAAGGTACACAAATAAAGTAGTTTTGTTTATTTATGTGCCGACGTCACGACCTGATTTTCATGTCGTGATGTTATACTGTGTCTTTTACCCATTGTAACATATGTTCCGTTTACTTTCTTGCCCATTGTACCGTATATATAGTTTTCTTTCATATAGTTCATTATGTTGATTTTTTTTAAAAATATCTTTATTGAAATTTACATACAATAGGAGTGTAGAAAAACTACCCATTGTTAGCACTCTGATGACGTTTTTACATGAGGAAGTCTCGTAGCCATCTTCTTTTCAGACGCCTCGGAGGATTATCAGGAATGGAAGAGGAGGCAAAGTAAGAAACTAGTGCGTTTGGGTGGTTTGGGAGTTTATAATGGAAAGAATCATATCTGGTTCGGGCTAGATCGATTACATATGGATTTGTGACAAAGTGAGTTGAGGATTTTACGAAGGATTTTGGATTGCAAGGATTGGATACGAGAGGAATTCGAAGGTTTAGTGGAGCATTAAAGCTCAAATCCGTTTGTCCAGATTGGCTTTATTAAAGTCATGTAGATCAGTCTTTTGTAATGGATCGGAAGTTTAGACCGTTTCTCTAGTAAGTGTTGTAATAGTAGAAATCGACGTGCAGTTTCCTGTCTCTTCAGTTTTGTGTGAGGATTCCAGGTAAGTCGTTTATCTTGATGAAGTCCAAGGTAGCGGATCTATTTGACAGGGGTAAGAGCAACATTATTAAAGGAAACTGTAGAGCAGTCCGTAGGTTTTTGATAACCTTTTTGATCACCGTAAAGGTGATTTGATGGGATTTATTATGATATTTATATTGATTTAAATTATTTTTAGATATTACTTACTTATTTTATTATGTTAATGCCATTATTCATCATTTACATTTTCTTCCACACCACTCATTAAGTTTATTTCTTTATTTCGAACACTATTTTTTATCATTTATTTTGAAAGTCTTATATCCACAATATTATATGTTATTTTCTATTATTACCAATCAATGTACTTAATTTATTTTAATGTATATTTCCATGTTTTGTATTATCATTATTATGTTTATTATCATTTGGTTTTTATGTTTTTAAATTAAGGTTATTACCTCGTTTTGTTTTTCAGCCCTGAAATGATGAAGGCCTGAAATTCAAGTCGAAAGGTTGGGACAAATAAATAAGTTTTTTTATTTGTGTATTTGCTGACCGCACCCCTCTCTCCCCTCCCCCCGACCATCTTCTCAGATGATAATAATTGAACGCAAAAGTTGAATCGAGTGTTTTTCATATTTAAAAATATATATATTATTGATGCTATCTTTAATAATATGCTAGTTTACAGATGTCTATAGGTAAACCAAAATTAGTTTCCCTAGTTAACAATTCTTTGTTCTACCATTTCACGATCGTAGCTCCTATCTTCAGAATTAGGTAAGCCAATATTTTATTCCTATTATCCAATCTCATCTTATATTCAATCAACACTATCACTTACAAATACATTAGAAGGCCTCGACGGCCGACCACGTTGAGGGGGGTTTCTTAATTTTTTAGCTTCAAAACGTTTTGGGTTCCCCATATTTGGCAGTAAATGTCTGATTCTTGTTGGCCTGAAGAATGGGTCTTGAGACTTAGTTTATAACGCAGCGGGAACCCATAAATACGCCTTAGGTGTTGGAAACGAGTACATCAAAGCCTACTTTCCACAATTTATTTATTTATTTAAGTGTTTCGACCACTAGGGTCAATTACACTGAATTTACAAAGTTAGTACATTAGTATTGAGATATTTACAAAGTTACAAACTGAGAAAGTTACATATAATTACAAAGTGAGAAAGTTAAAAATTAACAATTGCTATTAGATGTTACATTACATTACAATTTACAATTACAATTACTATTACTATTACAAGTTACATTACATTACAATTTACAAACTTACAATCACAATTAGTTAGACTATATGTGATCATAAATATTAATGATTTTTAGAAAGTGAAAAAGTTTTATTATTGTTGGAAGATTATTGATTGACCGTGTGTAAAGATGAAAGGAATATGGTCCGGGTGCGGTCAAAAAAACTCAAATAGTAGAAATATACTATTTTAATGAGCCAACGTTTCGCCCCACGTTGCAGGGCTTCTTCAGGGCTAAAAAAAGATACAAACACATAGTGTTTTTATAATTACACTAATTACATTAGTGTTTTTACACATATAACTATGTGTTTGTATCTTTTTTTAGCCCTGAAGAAGCCCTGCAACGTGGGGCGAAACGTTGGCTCATTAAAATAGTATATTTCTACTATTTGAGTTTTTTTGACCGCACCCGGACCATATTCCTTTCATTTTATTATTGTTGTGGGATCTTCGCTCAACATCTCCTGTAAATCTGAAGAGAACCGACGTGGTTCGTGAGCAATACATTCAGTGAGAATATGCTTAACGGTAAGAACGTTTCCGCAGTAGCGACACGTCGGCGTGGTCCTGGGTATTCTGAGGTACGCAGGATGGCTGACCAACATACAGAGATTGGCTCAGATGCACGTGGATAAGGTGCAGCCCTATCTAAAAGGCGCTCACCGGAGAACCCCAATAAGCAAAAAAAATTTTTTTTTATTTTCTAGTGGTATAATAAAATTGATAATAATTTGTAGCAGTGGCATGCGTAATCCTAAAAAAAAAGGATACGTTTGAGGGTAGAATTTGTGTTATTTATTCTAACAGAAAATGTTCTTCTGTTGAGGAACGAGCTCAGAATATTGTATAAGTATTTCGGAGTGTCTACTTTCTTTAGTTTATAAAGGAGCCCAGACTTTATCACACGATTTTTAGAAGTCTAAGTCTATAGCTACTGTGTCTCTTCTTTTCGAATTCGTTTATTATAAATTTTGAAAGTCTTTCCAGTTGGTGAGAAGTGAAATGACAGTATTGAATTGAGTTGAAAATCCAAAATAATTTCGAAAAAAATAATAAACTGTTTTTTTATAACTGTACCTGAAAGTAATTTTCCTAAAATTGGTAATAAACTGATGAGTCTATAGCTGCTGATTTCTTTAGCGTTCTTACAAGGCTTGTGGATTACTTTGAGTTCGGCTTTCTTCCACGTATCCGAAAAGTATCTCGTACCCAAGCAACTGGTAAAAATTGACGTTATGAAAATAACAGCTTTCCTGGTAAAATTTTAATAGCAATGACTAGGATCAAATCATGGCAAGAACTTTTCTTTATCTTGAGCTTTTTAATCAGGCCCTGGATTTCTTTTAGGGTCGTGAATATAGGTGGGACCTGAACTGTTTGCGAGTGGGAGATTTAGATACTCGTAAATTTCATCATTAACTAAATTCGGATTTCTGTCTGTATTGGAGAATGTTTTCTCAAAGAAATTAGCGAACACTTCAGCTTTTTCGGCGTCGCTGGTAATGAATTCGTCATTGTCTACGAGACTTGGAATTTTCTCACGTTAATCCAATAAACGTTGCGTAGCCTTCCATAATGATTGATCCACATCCCCCTGGATTTTTAGAATGTGCCCATTCATCCAGATCCTTCTTAGTTTCGTGTTTGAGATGGTTCCATTTCTTTTTGTAAGCAGGGTTTCAGGTGCGCATCTACTGTCTCCTTGCATGATTTTTTTTCTTTAATTTTTAGTAGTATTGATTTAGGGCAGCTGCCAAAGACTGTTTTTCCCTCTTAATTGGAAAGGTCGTATATTTCCCTCATGTAAACTGTTTGAGACCGAAACATTTAACGACGTCATTACTTTTATTTATTTCTTGAGAGGTAAGAAATTTTCTTTTTCAGTTTTAATTTTTCTTCGACTAATCTTCTACGTTTCCCAGTCGATAACTCCATTAATGAGGTATTTTTTCATCGTCTGATTGTTTATCTTAGTTAAGAAATTAATTAATACAGGTATATGGTCCGAATTTAAAACTGTGAGGAGAGGAAAACAAAAATGTTTGTTAAAATTTATTTAAAATTTAAGTTAAAATTTAAAATTAATTTCAGTGAAGCTAATATTATTTTTATTTATCAAGGCTAGACCACCGGAAAGAATTGAACAATCTCTGTCATTATGAAGATTTTATAATCCAAGATTTTCAATTTGATGTTTTGGGGTAAATGTGTCTCAATTATGCAGGCTATATCGATGAACTTTGATTGAAGGAAAATGTTGAGTTCATTTCATCATTTGAGATTTCCCACTAATAGATTATTCAATCCTATTCATCCCTCCTCTCTCATTCTCAGCTAGTGTTCCTCAAGGTAGTATCCTGGGTCCCATCCTTTACACAGTCAATACTGTTGACATCCGAACCAATCCTAATACTATCCTCACCACTTATGCTCATGACAAATATGCGCTTGCAGTCGAAAATAACCTTTCAATTGCATCCCAAACTCTCCAATCCCATATTTCAACCCTCGAAGATTGGTGCCGTAATTGGAGGATCAAAATAAATCCCATGAAATCACCTTTACCCTTCGTCGTAAACCTACTGACAGTATCCTTTAATGTAATAAAAATGTAAATTATGAATAATGGAATTAACATAATAAAATAAGTAAGTAATATCTTAAAATAATAAAAACAATTTAAATCAATATAAATATCATAATAAATCCCATTAAATCACCTTTACCCTTCGTTGTAAACCTACCGACTTCCCTGCAGTTTCCTTTAATAATGTTGCTTTTACCCCGGTCGGATAGATCCACTATCTTGGACTACATCTGAACAAACGAATAACCTGGAATCCTCACACAAGACTGAAAAGAAAGGAAACTGCACGTCGATTTCGGCTATTAGAGCACATAATAATAAATATCAGAGAAGGTCCTGATTTCTCCTGTAATTTCAATTTTCCTTATGTTCTCCTCTAGGCCGCTTTATCAAATTTTCCTATTGCGTACTTTCATCCTCTTTCTTGTAAGGATACTCTTTACTTTCTTCGCCATTCATCCGTTGAGGAACCTTTCAACACCTATCTTCTTTTAGTCCATACCATTGTATTTCTTAGAGTGCAGATACGTAATTCCTTATTTAATTTTATTATTCTTAGGCTGCAACTGGACAAACGACTAACCTGGAATCCTCACACAAGACTGGAAACTGCAGTTCGATTACGACTATTACAGAACTTACTAAATAATCGGTTCAAACTTTCAATCTATTACAAAAGACTGATTTACTTGACTGTAATAAGGCTAATATGGGCATATGTAGTTGAGCTAAATCTTCGAATTCCTTTCGTATCCAATTCCCACAATCCAAAATCCTTCGTGAAATCCTTAATGCTTCATACTTTGTCACAAATAAAATCATACATAAAGACCTTAATGTTTTATTTGTAACCGATCTAGCCTGAACCAGATATCAATCCTTCCATTATAAGCTCTCCTCCGAGGTGCCTAAAATGAAAATGGCCACGAGACTTGCTAATGCAAAAACGTCATTAGAGTGCTACTAATGGGTAGTTTCTCTACACGCCTGTATCACTCCATTATAAACTAAAATCAAAATTACTGGATGTATGTATATGAATGTACAGTTGTATACATCAATAAACATTTAAAAAAAAATTCATTGAACAGATATAACGTGGATAAATGTGTCACGATTTGTGGTAAATGGGGTTTTATAGCTTCTATAATGATTTTAGTAATAGAAGACAATACAGAGAAACAAATAATAGTTACAACTATTCACTTTTTTTTCGAAAGGCCTGAAACACCTAACTGACCAATTGACTTGTATTGAAATCAGATCGCTATAACTCAGAGACAAAGAGCTCAGAAAGTTTCAGACATTGCCCTATGGCTTTGACAAACTACACGAAATCTTCTTTATTGTTATACTCTTTGGCATTTTATTGAAGTTACTTCCCCCGCCTCTCTCAGTTCCCCAACAATAAGATTTTCAACATGTTAACCACACGATGAGTAGCCAAAATAATATGAAGAAAAAGTGACGTTGAGGACACGGCGATACCGTTCGGTTATCGGTGACTATGCAGAGGACCCTTATCGTGGCCTGGGCTATTCGCATAAATCAGCTGCCCGGGTCCGGGGCTCTAAACAATTCACCGCAATCAGCATACACAACCATCCCCTATTTTTATCCCCGCCCATTCACTCTGCTCTCTAAAAAAAAAAGTAAAAAAGCCAAACACAAAATAAAAGAAAAAAATCATCATAATAAATAACCCTTAATTCGTGGTGTCAGGGCTGGGCCTTCTCAATTAAGTTAGATGTCGGAGGGCACTTGTAAATAGCCGGCTACTCTTGAAAAACAAGGACAATACGCTCAGTTTTTATTTGGGCCCAGTGTAAGGGGGGGGGGAGAATGGTGGTGGGAGGGGGTACGTTGGAAATGGTAAACAGGAAGGCCACGGGCTAAGCAGACACATTTTTTTTATGGTGAAAACATCACTCAATTCCCCTCAAGTCCGCCTTCTGAATTAAACAATTCGTTGCATTTTTTCCCCTGTACATATTTGTAACAACCGTAAATTTTTTGTAAGTTACTAATTAAGGAATTTTCTTTTAAGGCTTACAATTAAGCAATATGTTTACTTACTTCACATAGCTATAGAAAAAATATTATTTGTCTATTTTAATTGCAATAATTTCACAATGAATAATAAACAGTCTATTACATACTAATTAGGTATATTCTAACAACCATTTTTGACTTTCGTGAACTGTATAGAACATGTTCACTATGGGCTCTAAAACCTGTACTGCGCATGCTACATACAGTTTTTGAAAGTCGAAAGTACAAGTTGGAACAGACCTAGTATCTACATGCCGTGCGGTATAGTGTTTGTACAAAATGAAGGGATAAAAACAACATTAAGGCCCAATTCAATCATTATGTAAACTACATGATAGTTACCGTTAACACAGCTTCCACATTCGTAAAACTGTCAAATAGGTCGTCCAACATGATGATCAATAGCAATGATTGCGAAGCTATGGTCATGTAAACTGCCACATGTATACTTGACAGAGAACTGTCGCATCTTATCTAACTTACCAACTGTAATGGCCAATGAAAATGAAAACATTCTTCGGATATAGTATTATGTTTTATTTCTAAGCTTGACATTGGGTAGTGGTGATGCGGTGGTAATTGTAAACTTATTTCTCCAACTATTTATAGACTTTTAAATTTTAAAATTTTAAAGGTGTAGGCAAATTTTTTCTTTTCCCATGGTGTCTGACACCTACGTTACGTCACTGGCATAAAAGCAATGTATTTTAGCATACTTTATATTTCACACATACCTATTCCAAAACATTTCACTTAACCTAATAGCTAAAAGAGTATTTAAGTATAATATATTTTTTTCGAATGACTATGAGAGTATGGATAAAAATAACCACATCATCTAATATAATAGTCAAGAGAAAATAAAATAATAAATTACTGAGCGAACATGCCACTAAATTAATTATGATAAATTGTTCGCTATGGAAATTCCTAGAAAACTGAATAACATCAAAAGCTCCACAAAAACAAAATAATTTATGATAAGGTTATGAAAAAGTTAATAAATTAACATCGTAACCTTTTTAGTATGTAATTAATAATTATATGAATAAATCAATAACAACCCGAAGACTGAAGCCCAGACTGCTGTAGGACATTCTTTTATAAATGTTAATAAATATAAAATTAATTCATAATCACACTACCTCTATTTACTAAATTAACTTGTTTCTTTTTACTATTAGAAGACAATTGTTTGTTTTATTTAAGTGTACCAATATCATTATTTTTTGTTATTAATTTTACTTTCCTCTTTTATTAATAAGCATTATTCTTATCTATTTATTTTATTATTATTTTTTTAAAAATTTTCCTGGACAGTTTTTACTGAAAAAATTAATTTACGAGATTTTTGATATCGACCTTAAAAGTATCAAAAATAGAACAGATAACAAAATAGTGAATAATAAAGCAATTAATAAGAAATTTTATGGATTCAATTATACAATAATAAGATTATCGTAAGATATACTGAAATCATTTATAAATTACAATATTAATCAATACTCCTTATGTTATAGACCAAACAATAAATGAGAAGAATCCTTATAAAACAGCACTCGTGCACCTTGCAGTTAAAATCGAACACATATTCGATTTTGACAATACAATAATTTTACATAAAGAAAATAATACGTTTAAAAGAAAAATACTCTAGTCTATTTCTATATCAGAAAACATTAATTATACAGTAAATTTTAAAACAGACCCAAGAAATTTGAACCACCGCTATGCAGAGATTTTAAGCAAAATTAATTCATGAAAAATATAAGTAAAAATTTGAGGTTACTATTTATAATCAACTTTGATATGAATTTTAATAAGAATTTTAACCAAAATACAGTTTGAAACAAATAAACCATATGCCTGACTTAAGCGTAATGAAGGTTTAAAATATTGTTGTGATAATATTGTTAAATTGATTTGTAATTAAAAGTTGACTGAAATTGATGACCAGGGAAAAAAAGCCTGCAAAAAGTTTTGAAATTATTGATGTGAGTGTAAATTTGTATTTAAGGCATGCTATTTTATTAATTACAATGTTATTTATTAAAATAGTTAAAAATAAATGTTTAATAAAACTGTTATTTGATAGATTGTTCTTGAAGATGGCCGAATTGACCTTGTAATTTAAAATAAATAAATAATATTTTGAGACTTAAATTGGATAAATTGTATTTTATTTAAACAATAATGACCAGTCTAAAAAAAAAAAAAATGAAAAGATTATATACAAAGTCATTTATTTACAATTTGTCTATAAAAAGCATTTAATTTACATCCATTGACTTATGCCCTGCTAGATCGCCAGACAGCCCACTTATCAGACGAATCAATTTATTCCATTATATGAACCCTGAGAAGTCTTGGTTCCCACTATCACTATTTAACAGGCTTAAGATCACACCTATACATAAATATATCTAATTGTATGTAAATGTAAATAGAGTATACATATATAAGTATTATTTTACAGCAAAACTAAGAAAGCATAAACTTTTCATTATACCAATCAGTAAAAATTGTTTAAAAAAAAAAAAAAAGAACGAAATGAATTCTGCAAATGGATTCTAGAAGCTACAGGGTGACGAAATAGAGCTACTGAAAATGTCATCTAACATCGGTAACTAACAGGCAATCAATAATTAGTGGACATTAAACATTTATAGCTTTTTGACACCAATAGTGCCCTAGACGATTAATTTTCAGACATCGTTATCAATGATCTTGTATTTTATTTATTCTCTCACAATATTTCTAATGAGGGATACTTTATTCATTTTGAAACGCTTCACACTTAATTAACATTCAATTTTTATAACTATTCAATTATATATATTTATTTTTTTAAATAATCTATTTCACTTGGTATTAAATTTATTAATGAATTATGTTCAGAAAAAAGATTATCTTTCCACACAAGTTTATAGTAAAAATCTATTTATTTATTTTTTTAACTCCACTTAGCGGGAGGGGTACCTCTCGACCTCCTCCTACAGGAAGAAATGGTGATCTTTCATTTCAAGAAAGAGGACTCAGTTTTTCTTTTTTTTTTTTCGCCATTCAAGATGGTCCTATTTTAAAATCCGGAGGTGAGGGGCCTCCTCATGTTGATTTGCATAGAAGATAGAGAAAATAAAAATATTAATTATTAAAGAGAATCGATAATGGTAAAATAATAAGAAAACAGTCAGAAGTCGAAAAGAAGTGTGGGAGAGAGAGGGGGGGTGCATTAGAAGAAGGAGTTATAAGGTGATGTTAATAGGGTTTTTGGAACCTTTCCTGCCCTGCCACCTCGCAGGAAGGGGGGATGGAGTGATAGACTGGAATACTGGATTGAAGGAAGCAGGAAGACTATCAAAGAATTTGATGTGTCTCCGTGTGATGTATTGTACAGTTTCTAGCTGTAGTTCGTTATATATTTGCGTCATGTTACGTCTTTCTAGAGATGTTCCTCGGCATATCTTCTGTAGTGTGCTTCTGGTATTGTTGTAGTGATTTCAGGGCTGTAGGGTATAGAAAATGTAGAAGTGTTGCACCGTGGAGGAGTGATGGTCGTAATATTACTTTGTAAATGAGTAATTTGAGTCTGAGTGATAGCCCTGGTGAGGGAGAGGGCTCAGTATGTCTGCTGGGAAATTTTATGGTGGATTGACGAGAATCCAAGCAAACGGAAAACCATTCTCTGGGAGGACACTACAGAGGAGTGGAAAGAGAGTTGGGTGACAAGCCCAAAAGGCAAGTAGGTCCTCCTATCGACCCCCTATGTCCTAGTTGTGGTGTTCTGGAGACTGCTGAGCACATTATCATAGACTTCACTGCCGTTGATGCACTGCAAACCAAATTGGTGAGGGAAATTGGACTCTACGCCGAAGAAAGAAAGAAGAATACTACCTGTATTACAAAGAATATGTAAACGTGTCGAAAACTCCCGGCCTATTTCAATTTTCGTGAAAGAATAAGACCAGTTTCTGGAAGGAGGCGCAGTCTACTGAACCTTAAAGCGGTAATTGTATATTTATAGGAAAACTTAGAAATCAATTAATTAGTAGAAGTTCTGTGCTACGGATACATGTATAACATTGAACTGCTGCTGCACTTGGTTCCTCATAATGTAGGGGGCTGGTGCTGGTACTGGTATTTGGTGGGGGGAATCAGTCCGGCAAGTGGGCCTGTGGGTCCTTTTTTGCAACCCCTGGCGGCTACCTGAGTTGCTGCCTCGTACTAACCAAGGTGGGAGTGTCAAGATTCATTCTTGGGGACCCCCGAAAATGAATGTTAACTGTCCCAAATGGGAATCGAACCCACAGCATTTGGAACCGAGCGCACTGGGACCTGCGCCCCAACCCGCACGGGACGTGTCCCCGATAATTTAGGGGAAGGTGGAAATAAATAAATATTAATAAACAGCAGATTTAACAAAAAATTTTACTTTTCAGGTTTTCAATAGCTATTCAATTGATCATAAATAAATCGTTTCTATATTTTCTGAATCAAATTGTTTTACACTGACCGACCAATTTGTATTCCTCCATGATTCAAATTATCAACAATTATAATATTTCAATAATTTTATTAATCAATAAGTATAAATTTTTCATAACGGTAATTTGGATTACTTAAAAAATAATAATATAATCAATTTCCCAAAATCTCACAAAATAAATCACATTCCTGATTGACCTCGTTGTGTTAGGACGACAGTGTGGACAAAGCCTGAATTAACTACAGACTAAAGTTGGAATTTTCTTTCGGTGTTGAGTTTCACTCAGTTTTGTTGAGTTTCAACCCAGATAACACCCACCGATTTCCTAATTAATGATAAAATGCAGTACGTAAAACAATTAACTGAATAAAAAAATCTAATTGTAATTAATTCTATACCTATGAAAACATATTTATGAGAGATAGTTGACCGTGGATGATAAATGAGGAGAAGATGGTTGGGGGTGCGGTCAATGAAAAACACAAATAAGTATGATTAACTTATTTTAATGTGCCGACGTTTCGGCCAGAGTTTCTAGCCTTCTTCAGGGCTGTTCGCTGGAAGATTGAGCGCCTAATCTTTATCGCCTAATCTATTAGGCGCTCAATCTTCCAGCGAACAGCCCTGAAGAAGGCTAGAAACTCTAGCCGAATCGTCGGCACATTAAAATAAGTTAATCATACTTATTTGTGTTTTTCATTGACCGCACCCCCAACCATCTTCTCCTCATTTATGAAAACATATGTGAAAAATTTCAAGTAAATCTGAGAGGGTTAGTTTTACAAGCGTGTCGAGGTGATGTTGAATGACACCTTTGTCATCACATAACCAGTTGTAATTACTTATGAAGACTATAAACCCTTAACATTATTACAATTTAATAATAAATAAGAAGAGACACGTAATAATGATTGCTAGATTTTATAGTTGATTGATTTTATAGATAGGTAGCTTAATCTAATTAATAATTAACTACATATTTTATCATATAGGATGGTATTTAAAATACTTATTATTTTTAAATGCGTTTTTGAGCATCTTAAAAAATTTTAGTTTGTATCATTTTCTACTAAAAAATAAACCTAAAAATCACGCAAAATAAAAAATTACAGTTAAGTTGAAGAAGAATGCTTAGAGGGTAAATATATCTTTAATTTTTTGGGAGAAATTTTAATTATATTTGTTTTTTTGGTAAATTCTACGGACCTTGTATTTATTTGGCTGCCTAAACCAGTCTACGCAAATACACCTTTTGAGATACTCTAAGATAAAATATGTAACGTATGTAACTGAAATAAAATTTTGTGTCTGGGCTGTTACAGCAGCTTTTTCGTAAAAATCGTCCTACAGGAAGCTTAATTTTCACAAAAATCGTTTTAAACGATTTGAATAAAATCTATAGAAAATAAAATAGTCTTTAACACCAGATAGACCTCATTGAAATAGTCTGATAGGGCTTAAATTTAGAATTTTCTAAAAATCGTCCTCTAAAGTATTTAATTTCCTCTTTTCGAAATAATTAATTATTTTGCATTGTTATCAAGAATGAAAAAAATTTTAATTTGTGCTATGAAAAAAATTGATTAGTAACTCGAGAAAAAAATGGTTAAATAGAGACAGCAGTTTAGAGATCGAATTTTCGGATTCCAATTATGTGCACCTAGCTTTGTTGTGTTTTATTAAACATTTGAATTCACGGCAGAAAAATTTTTTATCCGAGAAACCCCAAAATACGAGTTTTTAAATCAATAGAAAAATAAAAATTTAATGATTGAAATGTTAGCCATACACTTTACAGGGTGGAAAGTGAAAGTGCGATCCGCGCATCCACACCAGAGTTTTCAATCCCAAACAAACCTCAAATTTTCTGTTCCAATTAAAATTACCTGTTTAAGGTTTATTGCCGGGACCACAGACTCATACCCTCACTAAATTTTCTATCTTGGTAGAACATTCACTTTTTATCCGACTGAGCGTTTGCATTCGAATAATACTTTCTGGCTCACTACACTTGATTCTGGATTTCCCATTTCATATCAGGATTCACAATCATATTTCTTTCTTTCGCACCTCCAAATCCAGTCAGCCTGGACCTTTCATTTATTCTAGAGAGGATTCATCCTCATAACTTATTGAAATTGACTTCATAATAATGAGTTAGTAGCTGACAGTGGAGTTATATATGAGAAGATGGTTGGGGGTGCGGTTAATGAAGAACTTAAAAAAATATCGTAAAACTTATTTATTATTACCAATGTTTCAGCCAGAATTTCAAGCCTACATCAGGGCTAGAACAAAAAACAAAATAACAACGGCAGAGAAAAAGGATATACAGAATGATTAAAAAAAAAAAAACTCATTATGAAAACATAAGTAGTTCAAGTATTATAAGAATAGAGGCTGTATGAGAAGAGTAATATAAAAATTAATTAAGAGGAAAGAACAATTACTATTTACTAACTAAATTTATGTACTGCGCGGGAGTCTTTTTTGATGTAGAACAGGCTTTTGATCGAGTCTGGCACCCGGGACTGCTTTACAAACTCCGTAAATTCCTATCTCCTACATACTTTTTCATTGATAGATTATTCCAAGTAAACCACAATGGTTCCTATTCATCCCTATATTCTCAGTCCGCTGGTGTTCCTCAAGATAGTATCCTGGGTTCCATCCTCTACACCGTCTATACAGCTGACATTCCAACCAATCCTAACACTATCCTCACCACGTATGCCGATGACACATGTGTGCTCGCAGTTAATAATAACCCATTAATTGTATCCCGAACTTTCCAATCCCATATCGCAGCCCTCGAAGAATGGTGTCGTAATTAGAGGATTAAGATAAATTCCAACAAACCCCATCAAATCACCTTTACCCTTCGTCGTAACCTACTGACTGTCCTACAGTTTCATTTAATAATGTTACTCTTATCCCTCTCGAACACCTCGACTACATTTGACGACTACATCCGCTACCTTGGACTACATTTGGACAAACGATTAACCAGGAATCCTCACACAAGGCTAAAAAGAAAGGAAGCTGTACGTCGATTTCGACTACTACAGCACTTACTAGACAAACTTCCAACACATTAAAAAAGACTGTAATAAGGCCAATCTGGACATATGGATTTGAGCTTTGGGACTCCACTAAACCTTCGAATTCCTCTCGTATCCAATCCTTACAATCCAAAATCCTTCGTAAAATCCTCAATGCTCCTTACTTTGTCACAAATAAAATCATACATAAGTAAATTAATGCTCCCTATGTAATCGATCTAGCCCGAACCAGATATCACTCCTTCCATTAAAAACTCCCTAACCACTCAAACACCCTAGTTTCTAACCTTGCATCCTCTTCGACCAGCTAATGTAAAATGTCAATAGAGTGATACCAAAGGGTACTTGTTCTACACGCCTGTAACACTCAATTTTAAATAAGATCAAATTTACTGAATGTATCATGTAATATACAGTTGTAAATTTCAATAAAGATATTAAAAAAAACTAACTAGATTTTCATATGTATTTTATTATTTGTTATATTATAAGAAGATAGAGGCTGTATGAGAAGATTAATATTAAAATTAAGTAAGAGGAAAGAACATTTACTATTTACTAACGAGATTTTCGTTTGTATTTTATTATTTGTTCTTTTCTCAAACTTAATTTTAATATTAATCTTCTCAAACAGCCTTTATCTTCTTATAAAATTATAAAACTAACTATTTATGTCTGTATATTTATATCCTTTTATTCATTGGTTATTGTCTTGTTTTATGCTCTTAGCCCTGATGAAGGCTTGAAATCCTGGCTGAAACGTCGGCACTAATGAATACGTTTTGACTTATTTGTATTCTTCACTGACCGCACCCCTCACAATCTCCTCCTTACTATTTAAATTGTCTATTCCATACAATATAAGTACTGTATCAAGAAAAACATTGAATTTGTATTCCACACACTATTTAAAGTATGTACTTTTTTAAAATCAGAATGTTATAACTTGACATCAAATATTAGTATCTTCTTTCTTTATTGTATTTTATAATCTAGGTTGATCACCATTATGCTAGTTCCGACTGCCTAGAGAGCACAAATCCCTGACAGGCGTTATCTACATTCGATCGGGGTTAGTTCCTCGAATTGGCAGCATGAGTAAGGTAATCAAGTGTGGAACACAGAGAGTGCCTATGCCACGGACGATGGGAGGAGATAGGAGAGACGAAGATAAATATGAAGAGGAGACACCGATAAAGAGAAGACTAAAGGAGTTAATGCCGGTGTTTAAGGGAGAGGAGGCATTAAAAGCCTCGGAGGGGCCGGAGCTGGGTTACATATGCATGAGATGTAATCGTGTTAGGTCTCCATTGACGTTTAACTTACCTACAGGAATTAGCTATTTTCCTCCCAGAGCCATCTTCATTCTACTCGCTTCCCAACTTTATACATAATCAGTCGCTACAGTTTTAATCGGGTTTTGTCCTGTTTTCTTTCCCCTCCCCGTCTCCCATTTGCATTCCAATTTCAATAATTCTCCCGGGATTTCGGCAACGGCCAAGTATTTGGCCAAGTTAGAGTTGCTGCATGTTCTATGCTAAGTTCGTTTATCCATCGGTTGTGTACGGTCGAAGCTGTTTCCAACTTTGTCCTGTCTTGTAAAATGAACTTTGAAACAAGCTTAAAAAATTAACAGTAGAACAGAATATTTTATTTGTTTTTGTGAATATCCCATACAGATTTGATTAAGATAGCAACAATTTAATAACAAAAATTAAGAGCCAGGGGAGATACGTGTACCTTAGGCCACCTTAAAAAAAGGGTAGGTGAGAGAACAATTGGGTTTTCGTGCAAACGTAAAGATGAAATCCAGTCTATCTTGAGTAGAGTGTTTAGTAAGTAAGTAATTGTTTCCATTGTCTATTCCCTCAAAATCATTCGTCGTTTTATGTTGTGTAATCTATTTAGTTTATAATGAATGCAAATTCTAAGCAATATAACTTTATTTTTTCGCCCTTCCTGGTCATTTCGGAAAAACGGGGAGAGGAGAGGGAGTTTTCTACAGGTGACCAACCTATTTTAAACATGGTGAAGGGTCAAGTTTTTCATTTTGTGGGACCGCCACTCAAAAAAAATAAATTTGTAATTCAGGAATTTTCAAATATTAATTTTGTCATTCATAAAATTCTTTTATATTTTTTATTTATTCATTATTCATAAAATTCTTTAATATTTTGTTTTTAACCATTGTTTACTATTGCCAACAGTAAGAATTATTCCTTTCATTTCCTTTTTTTAATTAAACAAAATTAAAAATTTTTGTTTTTTTAAGCCCTGTTAAAGTATTACAATAAGAGGATAAGACCTATTTGGTATTAAAGAACACTTAATTGCACATTAATTCGCTGAGGTTATTTCAGAAGCTATGAAGAATTGAAAAAAAAAATGTAAGACATAAATAATGTAGTAAATATTTTCGCGTATCCTGAATACTGACGAACCATGAACAAACTTATTGGCAAAAAACCATATGGGAAATCTAGCCATAAATTGTTGTAAACGCCTAGAAATATCTATAATAATGAAGTCAACAAAATTTTCTGTTGACAATAAACGATTACTATCTGCTACATTTCTTGGTGTAATAAAACTAGTCCATGAGAGAATTGTTAATATCATTTTTTAATAATTCAACATCAACAATACCAAAGAGGTGTATATATAAAAAAATAATAATAAAAAGTATTGATTGTCTGATGTACGTTATAATCTCAAAGAAGTCATAAAACCTTAAATAATTAGAGCGAATATTGCCTCACTGTCCCACTCCTCAAAATCCCATGATAGCAGCTCTTTTATCTTGCCTTTAAAAGTTGAGCAGTCTTTGATATAATTTACTCAGATTGAGAGAGAGAAATGCTTTATTTATCCATGCTGCCCAAATACATCGGGTTGCTACATTACACAGCATACTAATCAATCCGTTATCGGACATATATAAATTACATATATTTACATGATATAATAAAAAAGTTATTTTTCCACAGTTTCCTTCTACAATCAATTCCAGTCTACTTATAAAATACAAATATTTCATTTTATTCATTTTTTCTTCTCCTTTCTTGTTCCTTCCATTTCACCATTTCTTTCAATTCCATTCTTTCATTTATTATATTTCAACTAACACTACAACTAAAATCCGATCGACTTGAGGGGGACCGCAAATAGCCTGCTTTGAAATTTGAAAATTCATTTTTTAGAAAAAAAAACTTTATTAAGTCCTATTTAAGAGTTATAGAAAATAATTTTTGTACAATATTAAATGCAATTAAATTTTCTTAAGGTTTTTTAAATATGCGTTCAAAGCTATTTTATAACGTTATTGCATTAATGTAGTGGACTGAATTGTGTGATGAAAAAATTATGTTTTTTCTCTCTTTTATAAACTCAATGAAAGCTATGTTGTGATTTAGCAGAGAGTTAGAGAGTTAGAGACTCCATCTTATTGAGAACCATTTTTACGGTGAAATATATGGCTTTTGACCCAAAATAAATAAAAGCTTAGCAATTTTTTTTTTCTAGTCTTCTTTTGGTATGTTATTATTAATGATTATTTTTGGTGTTAAGATCAACTTAAGATTGTAACTTACGTCCATACTTGTTGTAATGTAACCAATACTTGTGATGGATTGTAGGAAGTGAGTTCGGACGACGGTAGAGAAAGGTACAAACTAGAAAAAAACATAACTATTTATTAGTAATAAATTGTTATTTATAAGTAAATAAATAATAATTAACTAATAGACAGTAATGAAATAATTATTAAAGGTGGAAGTGTCGGGTCCTCACTGATTTATAAATATAGAGAGAGATAAAGTGTAGTTTGATATAAATATTTTTTTAAATAAATGTTTTAAAGGTAACATAAGACGATATGTAGTCATAGGTTATTGGGGACGAGTTATTTAAGAATTACTTATGAAATGATATAGCCTTTTATTTATGTAATAGATGAAAATCATTACAAAATATAATATAAACATTTAAAGAAAAAAAAAATATATATATCATCAATATATGTAAATGTAATATAATATAATATATAAATATCATCAATAGCTTTAGAGATGAGGTTATATTTTTCCTGTATAGTAGAGGGAATATTTTCTTCTCTAAATGTTTGACTGTTCTCAATATATTTTGAGAAATCCGTACGGAATTTTTCTATTTGGGTTTATTATTGAAGAATAACAGTTTTCTTTTTTAAAATGAAAAAGAAAAATTAATTACTTATACCTGTATTTAAATTTATTTTAAAAATTATAAAAGCTTGAAAGAAAAAATTCTAAAGGATATACCACAGTAAAATTGTAATTACGTTTAATGTTTGTTGCTCATTTTTTTTCTTTAATTCTATAACATAATCAGTTTAGAAAATAATTAAGGGAGGTAAATAATTATTTTGGGTAAATATAATTTGAGTGAGCTCTATATAATTAATCTGCTTACCTAATTACTAAGGGGATATAAGCCTTTTCGGCCTTATACTCAAACATGTGAGGATATTCTGTAATAATTCCATATATTTATTATTCATCTTATTATATGAAATTATGGAAATTTATAACTATGTTAATAAAATTGAAACAAATAAAAAATTCATGTAAACCTAAAATAAATTAAATAATTTTAACACTGAAATGACCACTAATGAATTAGAAACTATGGTAAATTTTAAAGATTGAATGTTGTGTGGTAAGATTGAATGTTACTATGGTAACAATTAATAGGAAAAGTCCTTTTCAAATACATTTCAAGTCCTTTAAAATGCAACGTCGATCTTACTACGTTATTTCCACCCTAGATTTGAAGAAATAATTTAGAAATAAGAAATTAGCCCAGCACCAAAAGAGGCAATTGCAAAAGTCTTGGACGTAAACAAGCTTTTGTTGTATCTAGAATTAAATATTCTTAATAAGAGAATATCACATTTTTTCATGTATACCCTATAATTAAAACACATTTTATACAAATAAAGTGAAGAAAACAAAGTATATTTTGTAATATAGTTGTATGAAGTACACCTTCAACTGAAGACAACTACTTTACTTTAGAATACGCTGGTTGGGAATGAGTGGACTTTATGTAACTTAATTGAAGGCTAAGGAAAATGAATTTATTAAACAATTTATAGGTTTGTGGAGAGTGGACAAGAAAAAAAAAATACTAGAATCTGTTGTATAATTATAATATAGAGTTATGAATAATTTTGAATAGGGGCCTAGCAATATTGATGCATCGATATGTACAAAGATTAGGTTTCAGTTAATTAGGAATGAAAATTTAAGTGAGTTCACTTCGATGAATGAAGGCATCTTCTCTCTCTCATATCTTCCTCCCTCCTGGATCCCGTCCCTAGTAAGGGAACCCCTTCCTTAAGTTACGGGCATCATTACTTGAACTCAAGATAAGAAAGAAGAAAAAATGGAGCTCTTTTCTAGTTTACTTTGCGCCACAGTGAGCTAGAGACTGTTTCTTTCTATTGTTACAAGGGGAGATAATGCTGCTAATTACTAATAGCCATATGCTTATATTGCGGGGCCAATTCTCCGTTCACCAGTTTCGGTTTTTAAACGAAACTATGATTTTAGAATACAAATTATTTTTATAAAAAAAGTTTGGATTACATGAAAATATAATTTCTTAGTTCTTATATTAAGTCGCGGAACCACTGCTCTAGGTACTTAGCTAGAGAAGTAGTAAACAATTTATAAAAAAATACAAACTTTTGCTTTGTAAAAAGTCTAGTATGGAAAAACGAAAAAAAGATATAGTTTTGTGTCGATTGTCGTATAGGACACACATACAATTAACCCGTTATTTAAGTAATTGATCATGTTAAAAGAAGTATTCCGGAGGCTGTATTATAACCAACATGTATTGTGAGAATACTTGAAAACCTTCATGATGTGAATTAAATTAAAATCGCTCATAGACTCTGTTTAACTAAGATAAAAGGATAATGTATAGAGTCGAAAGTGACTGAAGAAAAATGGAGACAGAAACTCCTGAATGAGGCAGGCGAAGTGGCTTACAATCGGACGAATCAATAGAAGGTATTTGAGCTGACTACGGCAGCTGACACACGGACAACCACTTGTCTTCGTAGTGACCACTCTCCACACTCCTGCCCTCTATTCATCCTCAGCTCAACTATTGAAATAGTTTTCGGTTGTGCCATCGTCAGGCCGGCAATAGCTTTCCCCTCCAGTGACCAGGAAGCGTTTGAACATTGATGTGTTCAATCCCTTCAATGTGGAGATCAGGTAGCAGGTAAAGATTAAAAACAAATGAGATCAAAACAACGGAACAAAGAATAATGTATAATAATTCGGTTTATAAAATATAAATGACACTTTGCGGGATATATTGAAGGACTTATTAATTAAAAACATAATTTTCTCGGTTTCTACTTTCACTTACCGATGTATGAAGTAAATAGTAAGGTGAGTTTGTTTGTTTTTGTTTAGTGGCGTCTAAACAGTTAAGTGGCAACATCATTGGTCATTAACGCCATTTATACCTCTTTTATACTAATTTTTCTTACATTTGTTTTTTTTTTAATTTCTTATTTTATTAAATTTTAGTATTATTTATTTATTTTTTCCCCTGTTCGATGCATTGTATTGTGAGGAAACTTGAAAACCTTCATGATGTATATTAAAATAAAATAGCTCACAGACTCTGTGTAACTAAGATAAAAGGATAATGTAGGGAAGCGTGAAGAAATTTGTGTCAATAAACCTTTTGATTTTAAAAACTAAAACACCAATTTCTCTGTTTTATCATCATCTCTGAAGGTTTTTGAAATATCCGGGTTTAATCCTAAGAAGCTATTGAGAGGTGATGTGAAATATGGTCATTCCTGGAAAATATGGCTAATTTCCAAATTGTTGGTGCAATCCTGGGCAATTCGGATACGTTTCTTTTGAAGTAAGATAGGAGTGGGTGAGCCTCGTGTGAGCTTTGTGTAGTATGTGGATTATAATAGTGAAAAATTGCGAATTCGAATTTCTTACGAAAATATACATTTGCCTCTGAGTCCAAATAACCGAAATCTTCTGCGTGTGAGCA
>NW_027110400.1:593251-595137 GCF_000696795.3 Halyomorpha halys
CCGGGGTTCGATGTTTTTTCAAAAGCTCTGCAGCTTTCCCCGAAACCCCCCGTGTCCTGTTAGGATTTGTGAGACCCAATAGTCTGGGAGGACCCATTTAGCCTTCAATCTAGAAAGGACGGTAGGGAAGAATTTTCAAAGTAGCGCCCTTCTGGCTTGCTACCCACCGTCCTTATCCTTATTATACACTTCTGTATTGAGTCCTCTCGCAGTATTTTCTTCCATAAGTTAAGAGTCTCACCGATCCTCTCTCGGAGCTCCTCCGGCAGCGCTTCTAGTCCCTGCCTCTTAACTTCATATTTAAGGACATTCTCCCTGAGGATGAGGTCCAGGGGCATCGCTCCGGCCAGCACCTGCACCGCCTCATATGACACCGTTCTGTATGTCTTCGTGACCCTCAGCAGAGCCAGTCCCTGTATGGTGAACGCCCTCCAGTTCGCCGATCAGGTCACAAAGCCCTTTTCTACTTCTGGGGCACCGCCTTCCTCCTCCTCCACACTGAAGGCTATAACCTGGTGGTCGGAGCTCGTGTCTGACCGTAGGGTCCAGTCTGCAATACGCTTTGCTATGAGGGCCGTGGCAAGTGTAACATCTATCCAACTCTGGCCCCGCGCTCTAACAAATGTGAGACCAGAAGGTTCGTTCATAATAACCAGCATACACCTCGCCACGCATTCTTCTACCAACCTCGAACAGAACCCCAGGCCGTGCTCCACGAATTGGTGTCGGAACAGACTATCACACTTTTATACTTTAGCGCGACAGCCTGCACAGCAGCTATATTATCCTCTACGTTGATATTTACATTCGCCTGTCGTGGTGGCATATATGCTGAAACCAGAGCGAAGGCAACTCTGCCCCACCTGACATAACATGCCGCCTGATCTCCTGAGGTGAATTGCTTCAGTTCCATTACGTCGAGGGCAGGGTTAACGACCACAATCGCTGCTCTAGGCCTCCTCTCACCACTGCCTAAACCGACCACCCTCGACGTAGTTCCAAAACCTGTGACCACATTCTTTCGACAACAAGGCTCCTGAATCGCCAAGATGTCAGCGTTCGGGCGAGAGTTCTCAATTCGTCCGCGACCACTCGTCTCCGGCCCATATTGACCTGCAGGATATGCAGCTTACCCATACCGGGCCTTCTTTGCCTGCCTGACCATCATCTCCAGATGTACCGGGGATTCCCTGTTGCCCGCACAATGTCGGAGATCTTTCCCTGCTCTGCCACTCGCCTTGCGATTTCTACAGCACGAGGGTTCACCCTTCTTCTTTTCAGGGCACTCCTTAGCTTTGTGCCCAGTCCCTGGGCACCATCTGCACGCCACCTCCTTTATACAGGCTTTGGCAGGGTGTCCGTATTCTTGACACCGTAGGCAGAGCAAGGGGTCCAGATAATCTCTGATGGTCAGGCTCCACCATCCTCCGCTGACGTCCCTCGCGGACAGGGTCATCAGGGCGAGCCTCATAGCTTGGTGCACCTCAATGGGTGCTTGAGTAATTGTGAGCCCCCCCCCCCTCGCGGGAGTGGAGAAGCAGGGTCTAATCCACTCCCTCCTCTCTTTATATTCCCTTGGAGCCTCTATAGGAATTTTATCCCAAATATATTTCTCCGGGATACTCCCGTCCCAAGAAGAATTGAAGAGCATCGGGGATAAAAACTTTCTCCAGTAATTCTTGTAGCATTAGATGCTACAATGGCCAAGTCTCCCGCCATTGCAGCACTGCGGACGTATGATGACGCCGGGGAACCCGCTTTCTCGTTCCCTTCCGACGCCGGTACTGGTGTCCCCCTGCACCGTAGTTTGATTATTAATATTTTCCTCCATTTTTATTTTGGAAAATAGCATTTTATACCTACTGCCAGGTATAACACAGCCGCCT
>NW_027110400.1:595837-597961 GCF_000696795.3 Halyomorpha halys
TATAGTATATAGTATCAATTAATTACTAAATACTTAATTTATTGTTATGTATCTTATCGAGTTTGTTTATTCTTATTTTCTTTATATTCTTATGGTCTCTGAATTAAGGTTGTTATCTCGTTTTGTTTTTGAGCCCAAACGAAGGCCAGAAATTCAGGTCGAAACGTCGGCACAAATAAATAGGTTTTGTGCATTTGTATATTTTTACTGACCGCACCCCTCACCATCTTCTCATACTATTAATTTTGCTTATTTGACACGATTCAACATCTCTCAGTGTTAATAGTAATAATTAACTTGTTGTATAAATGTGTATACAGTTGTAAATATCAATAAATAAATTATAAAAAAAAAAATAATAAACAATAGATGATAAAAATTGAAAGAATTAGATAACTATTGTTTTTCCGTAGTAGTTATTACAGTAGTCAATTTTACTTTTACGTACCTACATAAAAATATATATTTAGAGGACCGTCACTCAGAATAATAAAGAAATACTTACTTTAAAATTTACTAGTAAAAATTGTGTGATGCGTGTACAAGATTTTTATATTTAGATTTTTTAAATATTAATTAAATGTGTAAGTGAAATTATGACAATCATACATGTACTTCCTACTTCTATTACTTGCTAATCCCATAAAGCTATGAACTTGATTCGAATATAAAACAAAATCATAAATAATGAAATAAAGAAAAATAACCAAAAACATTTTATTCTCTCAGTGCGTTATTCAAAATATATATTAATTTCTACCAATTACGTGAAATCTGTATTTGCTGAATAATTATTCTTTTAACATGAATAAGGAATTAAATGTTATTAATTTTTAAGTGCTTATTCAACAAGTATGGGTTCATCAATTAGTTAATTTAATTAAGCTATCCATTGATTAAAATCAATTAATAATATAATACTGTCATAGCAGACCAAATATAGTAGTTATTTGTATTCAAACAAACATATGCCATAATTTCACTAGGGACAGATATTGGTATAATCAGGTAATAAATTATGTTAATATGTTTTGTCAAATTAGTTTGTTTATACATTGTCGGTACAGACAGGTGACCAAGCAGTTGTTCGGGCCGCTCTAACAAGATAATGAATTCCAGCCGAACACTGTAATGTTATTCCACTCATTAATAATGATACTCGGCGTGTTAAGGTTCAATAGTTTAAGTTCGGTCCTGTTAATAAAATGTGACGTTTTAATATCTATCATTAAATGGTTAGACACTCAAGTAAGATATTATCATAATACATTCTTAATGTTGAATTTACGGTTCTGTCGGGCGCGATGATTAATTTTTTACCTAATAACTTCATCTCCTCTGTAAACCTGAACGCTGAATGGTGCAGATAACCAGCTTCTTTCTAACTAGTCAGTAAGCTCATCTTGTCTCATTTAGAAGTAGCATGAAGACATTTTACATCTTAATTAACAGGATAGATGCAATAATGAAAAATTAATTCATAGAATGAAAAGCACAAAAGAAAGCAGGTAGATGTCCTACTCTGTCTCTCTGTATTGGTGGACAGTTCATATCTCGTATATGAAATTAGCTGGTTCTTTGGCAGTAGCTATGTGAAGGGCAGAACAGTTAGGCCAAAATATATTTGATGGAGTACCAATGTTAAATTTTTGATTGGATTTATAATTTCATTCAGGCAATAATATAGATTTGAAATATCGAAATACAGTTATTGGACAAAATAATTTCACCCAGCCATACTACCTCGATTAAACAGGTTTTTTGTTTTTTTTTTGTTTAGAATTGATTAAAAATATTCAAATTTTATGACATCAGAAAACAAAACAAAAACTAAATCAGTGAATAAAGTTGCTATAAAATGCTGCGAATGCAGATTAAAGTTGCAAATGTATTGGATGAATTAAAATTCAAATTGTTAATTCTGTTGGTCGCCTCTGGTCGGAGGCTATGGAAAATTAACTTTTTTTTCGTCCTTTCTGTTCCAATTTTACAGCCGCCAGGACCTCACTCTTTTTTATTTTTAATTTATTTATTATTCGCTATTTGATTTATATTAGTTTTCTCCTATTTCCTGCCTTTACTAATGGCTTCCGTATTCCAGGGATTCAGAAACAGAAAAAAATT